>NC_133376.1:27879317-28087188 GCF_049309525.1 Garra rufa
GATACATCATCAATCGGCAGTGCAAACAGTGCCACTGAACTAAACTAAACACTTAAATTTTGTTAAATTCATGTCATGTTTTTGGCTTTACTAATCAATCAGACCAGAAAAACATTTAGAGTACTATAAACTGCCAAATGTTATAACAAGTCAAGGAGAAGAGAGCAAAACTGGTGAGGAACAAAAGGCGTTTGTGGTTGACCAAACTGAACCAGGATTTGCAGGGAAAGAATCTTGACAACATTTGTGTTTGTTATAGGCTAATATCTTCAATTTTGAATTTTGGGCCTGTATTAAAAGGGTTAGGTACCTCTGATCTAAATCAGTGCATTTAATTATAGACCATGCCATGCTGGTTTCGTCTGTCCTGAGGAGAACTGGCCTCCTGACTGAGCCTCGATTCGTTTATTTTCTCCATTTCTGTCACTGATGGAGCTTTGGTTCTTTGCGACTGTCGCGTCTGGCTTGCTCAGTTGGGGACACTTAATTTCTATCAGTGTTGGTGACTTTTTTGTAATATTAAAAAAATGGTAGTTTCTAAAAAAATATTAAGCAAGCACAACTGAGACTTCTTTTGAAAACATAAAATAATCTTACCAACCTTATGCTTTTGAATATCGTATCCATTGCCTCTATTCACTATTTACATCCATCATAACAGTTTTGTTTTGTACTTAGATTTTAGATAATTTTGCTTAAGAAACGCATTCTCAGTTGTCTGTTGATTTTCCATATGATCTATTAAATGTTAGATGTTCAGCAACTCACATTACTCTAATTACATTTCCAAGGCAATAGACTTTTACTGTTTATAATTTCATTTAGATCTCCAAATGTACATTTTTTGCAGGTCACCATGATTTAAGATACTTAAAAATTTATTCTTTGTGTTTATTTTATTAAGCTCAGGGTATATGTATGCTCTTGGATTTATATAGCAAAAGACATGCATTCCAGTGAAAGCATTTATTCTTGGGAAGAGATGTTTTAACATTTACCAGTTTTATGTAAAAAAGAGATGCCCAAATCAGGCCATCAGGCCACAGGTGGCCCGTGATGACTTTGATTTGACCTACCATGTCATATTTAAACGAGTGAGCCAAATATTTATTTTTTATTTTTTATTTTTTTTCACGATACGTTATCATTTGGCCATATTGGTGGCATATATTGGTTGGTTGGCCAAACTGAACAAGGATTTTCAAGAGCAAGAATCTTGACAACATTCATGTTTGTTGTTATCATTTCTGGTCAGGAGGTGAAATATTAGACTAATATCCTAACTATTACTGCGTGTACGTATCTTTACCACCTATTAACTTTTCAAAATTTTCAAAAAAAATGATATTTTTTCAAAATATCACCCCTTTTCCTGCTTACTAAGTCCTTTATATGATTTAGCAGCTTCCACACATTTTTCCCATGGCATAAATTAGCAGAACAATGTATTCAGAAGTACATTAACCATGCAACCCATGCTTTTGTTTACAATCAAGTATCTCTAATATGCCCTCGCATCTGGGTAACTGACCAAACCATGGCTAAGTGCAAACCTATATAAAAACAAGCCACTGAAGCATTTTTGTTGCAGTTGTTTTAAGATTTTGGTTTTTATTTATGCATTAAATGTAAAAGTGAATCGTTTTTTATCTAATATAGATAATCTAACATTAACTTTTGGCCCATGAAAGTTTTAAAATCTCAAATAATGACTAATATTCAGTTTTTGGCCCTTGTAAGGTTTATGTCTGATCTAAAGCAGTGCTTTTAATAATAAACCACTTAAACCACGCCAGGTTTCGTCTGGCCAGAGAAGAACTGGCCCCCGACTTTGCTTGCTTTCTTACAAGGTTTTTTTCTTCATTTCTGTCACAGATGGAGTTTTACCACTGTCACCCCTGGCTTGCCTGGTTGGGGACACTGATCGTCGACTTGACTGTAAAATATTAAACATTACTGATGATAAACAGACTTTTGAGTTTTAAAATTGAGACACTATTTTCCTGTTTAATACTGTAACGCTGATTTAAAATAACCTTTATTGTAAAAAATGCTATATAAACAATGGTGACTTGACTTGCCTATAACCAGTATGACCACTAAGTGGCATTAGAGAGACTAGAGCGCGATGTTGTGTGAGGGATTGGAAACCTCGTGTTCTCTCGCGATACGTGATTGACGACTGCTGCAGAATTCAAACTAGCCGTTTGAAAGTTCCCGAGCAAGAAAACGGTCGGGGCAGTTCTTTCTTCAAATATAATATTGCTATCGCCAACTTTAAAATCTAAAGGTAAACACGTTTACACATGTTTTTTGTTGTGTAGCTGTCAGTTATATATGACATAAAGAAAACATGCTTATTGCCGATAACACTCGACGTTTTTTGATCAATGTTTGCACAGTTAGCTCGACGTAACAAACTAATGCATTTGACCCTATGGTTGACCAAAACACTAGTTCTGTCATCATTTACTCACCCTCATGTTATTTCAGACCTGTGTAATACACACACATACATACATACATACATACATACATACATACATACATACATACACACACACACACACACACACACACACACACACACACACACACACACACACACATACACACACACACACACCCATATACATGTATGTATAGGTAGATTATCACATATTTTTCTTCTTTGATATTAGATGTCAGATCTGGAAGATGAGATTAAAGTGTTGCGGCGGAAGGTCCAGGAAGGAGAAGAGGCTCTTCAGAGAGCTGGACAGTATGGACTTCAACTCTTGGATGACAAAATGGACATGCACAACAAATTGGAGGAACAACGAATCGAGATGTCCAATGTCATTGAGGTACTGTCCCAGCATTTGATCTCCACACTGATGATTGATCCAGTCCAGTTGATCAGTGAATGATTCCTTAAATGTGCTAAAATGTAATTTTAACAGTATTGTCTAATTGTAGGTCCTGGAACAAGAGAAATACTCCTTACAAAGGGAAGTTGAGTTAAAGGCCCGGATGCTGGAGAGTCTGCGATCAGAATTTGATCTCGTCAAAAACCAACAGAAGCATCAAATGGAGCAGCAGCAAACTCTGCTGGAGAGGAACCATGCTCTTGAGCTCAGTGATTTAAAGAATAAGGTCAGCTTAAATGCTGTTTCCAACTTCAAAAGTAGTATGCGTTTTTTTTTATATTGAAATGAAGCAAAAATAGCAAGAGGATTCATTAAAAACAATCTTTCATGTTTTTACGATTAACACTTTTTTTATGATAAAATAATTTCTGACAGTTGGAAAATGAGGAGACTATCTGGAAAACCATCTGAAATCTGAAAACTATTTTAATTTTTGCATTTGTTGATGCCACCAGTTGCAAAACACTTACACACTTTGGGTTAAAGTGTCATTTTATTACTTGTGTTTATTGTATAACATTCTTTCCTGAAAAGAAATTATATCTCATCTGTGGTGCTGATGAAATGTCTTTGCAGTTGGAAAAAGTGAAGACAGATTTTGAGGAGGCTCAACTTGCTGAGAAGCAGATGAGACACAAGCTGGACCAGCAGTCTGAAGTACTAAACAGCAAAACTGAAGAACTTCGTGTCCTTACAGAACGTGCACATGAAACGATGTCCTCAGAGATCCTTGAGCTGCAAATGCAGAAGATAGATATGGAGTCAGCAATGGTAAAGTACTTTCCAGTCTTTATTTTTTAATGGAAAAAGATGGTTTCATAGAAATAAGGAATGTCAGTGTGCCTTTGGTGCTGAAGTGTGACCTTGTTTTGCAGGAAACTTTGGAACAGGAGCTTCAAGAGGCACGATACAAAGAAGAGCAACTACATTTGGCCAACACAACCCTCCAGAGACAACTAGAGAGACTCACAGAAGAGAAGGAAGAGAGAGAGAAAGAGGCAGTGTCCTGCTACAATGCTTTGGAGGCATGTATAAAAGTATTTTCAAGTAAACATATTTATGAAATGTCTGTGAGATATTTTGAAAGAAGTCTCTTATGGCTCACCAAGGCTCCATTTATGTATCAAAAATACAAAAAAAAAAGTAAAAAAGTAATATTGTGAAATAATATCACTACTTAAATTTTTTTTTGTATTTTTATGTATTAAAAAATGTATTTTGTTCTTGTGCCGTTATCTCGGTTTTTAGTGTCACATGATCCTTCAGAAATCATTTTTATAAAGTGATTTGATGCTGAAGAAACAATGTTCAAGTGTTTACTATAATTTTAATCATTTTAATGCATCCTTGCAGAATAAAAGTATTCATTTCTTAAACATTTTTTGAACGGTAATGTACATCGATAAAGTTACTGTAGGTAGTGCTCTAGAAAAATATATGTCTGATAGAGATAAGTAGTTACACATGGAATTCTGATTAACATCTTCTGTTTTTTATTCTTCTATTTTTCAGAAGTAAATAAAAAAAATATTTTTTTTAGATGTCAAAAATTAACATTATTTGTTGTACTCAATGTAGAAAGCTCGTGAAGCCAACCAAGACCTTCAAATCCAGCTGGAACAGGTGTTGCAGCAGGCACAAGATCCAAACAGCAAAGGCAATTCTTTGTTTTCTGAGGTACAGCATTTAACATTACTTCTACTACTTATATTTGATATTCATGGCTTCCAAGAGCTTTCATTATATCTGAAGGTTAATTTTTAGAGCAGCTGAATAACATTTTGCATACCAGTGCAGTACCTATTTTTTGGTTAAAGGGATAGTTCACCAAAAAATCAAAATTCTGTAATTAATTACTTAACCTCATGTCTTTCGAAACCTGTAAGACCTTCGTTCATCTTTGGAACACAAATAAGGTAATATTGATGAAATCCAAGAGCTTTCTGACCCTCCATAGACAGCAAGGGTACTACCATGGTCATGGCACACAAACGCAGTAAGGACTTTCCTAAAATAGTCCTTGTGACATCAGTGGTTCAACAGTAACTATCCCTTTAACAAAAGGTAAAAGGCCTAATAAAACTACTATGTAAAAATGGTAGTTACTAAATGTTTTGTAAGGTTACACTTAAATTATTTTGTGCCGTGATAAAAAATATTTGGATTTGCACAGGTAGAGGACAAGAGAGCAGAGATGGAGCGGCAACTGAACAGCATGAAACGACAGCACGAGTCTCTACACAAGCAGCATGCTCTCACCAAACAACATATGCACCGCATGAAGGTAAATAATGGTTTATAAGACATACTTTACATTCTGTTTACATTTTCCCACAATGAAATTGTTTTCCTTTGTCTGCTGTTTTAGATGCAGATAGCCACACTTATGCAGCTCCAGGGCAACAGGGCTGACCCAGCACAGCTTGAACGATTGCAATTCATGTTATCTGACAAAAACAATGAGATAGAAAGCCTGATGATGAAAGTAAGAGAACTGGAGAAAGAGAAGGTGAGCTTAGCATACTCCACTCAACATAGAATTAAAACATATTACAGTTTGAGAAACTAATACTAATAACTCCAACAGATGACTGTTAAAGACCAGCATCCACCTGCCCCCTCTAAAGAAGGCGAGCTTATGGATGAAACTTATTATACAGATCTATTAAAAATGCAACTTTCAAATTCAAAGTAAGTGTTCTCTAATCAATTATTTGTATTGGGGGTGTTCATTTAGACATTTTCAAAGCAATTATAACATGTATGTGTACAGGAAGGATGCAGGGAAACTGAAGGACGAGTTGTCCATGGCAAGAATGAAGGCTCTCTCTGAAAGCCAGAGAGTGTTGGAGTTGGAGAGGAAACTCTATGGCACAGAGCAAGCACTCAAACAAAGACACAGTGATAATATGAGGCTCCAAGTCAAGCTTGAAGAGCTTAAGATGAAGTATACACCTAATGGTAATTTCTTCTCCATCTTTGAATCTTAGTTCTCTATTTAAGCCAGTTTAGTGTGTAATAGAGTGCAACAGTCGGGTTCTGAAAGTAACAAGGAAATTAAGGTTTTTGAGGAAAACATTCCAGGATTTTTCTCCATATAGTGGACTTCAATGATGGCCAACAGGTTGAAAGTCCAAATTGCAGTTTCAGTGCAGCTTCAAATGGTTCTACATGATCCCAGCCGAGGAATAAGGGTCTTATCTTATCAAACAATAAAAAATTATATTAATTTTTTTTAACCACCTGGCTTCACATATTGCCTAATCATGTTGAAAAGGTCACGCGTGACATAAATAGAAGTACCGACCCAGTGTTTACAAAGCAAACGTGCAAAGAAAGTCAAACACCCTTTACAAAAATAGGTAAAACAACAATGTCAGATGATTTTGAAGTTTGAGGTAAACGTGAGATGAAGTTTTCACCCAACTTTTTGAACCGAAGTACACAGATGAAGAACCACCCGCACGTGACCTTTCCAAAATGATTACGTAATGCGCAAAGACACACATGCGTATATTAGAGTTGGAGCAAGACGAGCATTTGTGGTTAAAAAGTCGTTTTTTGTTTTTTTTTTGGAAAATGAATTAAAATTGATTGAAATTCACTATATAGTAGGGCGAGATATAGTGAGATTGTGAGGCACGCTAGAAAATTTCAAAGGAACACTCCACTTTTTTTGGGAAATAGGCTCATTCTCCAACTCCCCCCGAGTTAATAAGTTGAGTTTTACAGCCGTGGTGAAGTCACTGGTTATTTTTGAATGCGATGCTATTGGTCTAATAGGATTCAATGATCTATGCTAAGCTATGCTAAAAGTGATATCACCAGAACAGGAGAATGGCTGAATGGATTTCAAAACAGTAAAAATCAACTTATTAACTCAGGGGAAGTTGGAGAATTAGCCTATTTCCAAAAAAAGTGAAGTGTTCCTTTAATGAAAAAATAAATACTTTTGCACTCTATTGGTAACTGTTGTAATAAATCATCTTTGTGCTGCTATTATATACTGGTTTTAAATATAACATTGTTTTCAGAGTTGAACAAAGCACAAGTACAGAAACGCCGCCGGGAGAAGTTTCCTGTAGCTCAGGAGGAAAAGTCAGCACCTAGTAAAGAGGAAACTGCAACCATGGATACTGAGCCAAGCAAGGGCTCGAGTGAAAATACAGAGGAGAAAACCCTCAGTCATCCTGTTGAAAAGCCGGTTGTGATCCCGTTGCAGCCTGCACAACCCACAGAACCCAACCCCGTCATGCCCCGCGAAAGCAAGTCTGTCAGAATCTGTGAGGATCCACCAGTCTGCATTCCTGATGCGCCCAGGTCAGTGCCAACCTCTGCATGCCAACCCTTCTCCTTTCTGCTGCGCTGTGTCAACTTTACAGTCTTTGTCATCTTCCTCTTCCTGGGTTTTATGAGAACTCTCACTCCTCGACCGTCACTTCCCGCTCTACCGCTGCCTCTCAGGAATCCTGTAGCTCGGAGGAACTTTTTTTGACATTTAATCTCATGAGAAGATGAACTGTTAAAGGGCTGTTGAATCATTGTGAAATGTAGCTTGATATTTGAGTAATATAAACACATAGTTGTTAACTTTATGCACTTTAACTGTCAGACCTTTAAATTTAAAATTTTAAAGAAACACTCTTGTGGCAGTAAAAAATAATGTTAGTTACAATAACTAGCAATAATTAAAGTTTTAACTTTTAAAGAAATACTCCTATGGCAGTAGCAATGATGTTAGTTACATTAACTTGCAGTAATTAACGTTTTAATTTGTAAATAATACTCCTATGGCAGTAGCAATGATTTTAGTTACATTAACTTGCAGTAATTAACGTTTTAATTTGTAAAGAATACTCCTGTGGCAGTAGCAATGATGTTAGTTACAATATTAATGTTGTTTCATAATATTTACGTTTTAGCACTTAACTGTATTTTGAACCACCCCAAATTGAATAATTTGCCTGTAGGTCTCCTGTAAGTGACTCCAATAGCAAGAATGAGGATCAAACTCATCAAAGCAGTGAAGAGGAGGAGAACTGGAGAAATGAAAGGAAGAAGAAAAAGTACCAACAACCCACTCATGTTAACTCAGAAAAAACTATGGCAAATGAGTGTGCTCAACAGTAGTTTGGCTAATGTAAAATGTGAATCCTTTATCATTATTTGTCATATTAAAAAAAAAAGATTGTGTATGAATTTTACAGGTGTATAATTTACATCATGAATTATTTTGTTGCTTGTCCTGTCTATGCACATGACTTGTAGAACAGTTTGTCTTTTTTTACATGTATTAATACTCTTTGTAATGTAGTTAACTATTTGAGCCTGTTTAAAAAAAAAAAAAAAAAAAAACAGAAATAATCCAGCCTGAACGGTAATTCGTTAACGTATTGTACTCAAGTTCTTGTGTACCTATTATATTTCTGTTTGTTTGTTTTTTTTAAGTTGAACAAACATACAATTGAGGTCAAAAGTTTACATACACCTTGCAGAATCTGAAAAAATGTTTATTAATTTAGCAAAATAAGAGGGATCATACAAAATGCCAGTTATTTTTTTTGAGTACTGACCTGAATAAGCTATTTCACATAAAAGATGTTTACATATAGCCCACAAGAGAAAATAATAGTTGAATTTATAAAAATGACCCCGTTCAAAAGTTTACATACACTTGATTCTTAATGCTGTGTTGTTACCTGAATGATCCACAAGAGTTTTATTTTGAGTGATAGTTGTTCGTGAGTCCCTTGTTTGCCCTGAACAGTTAAGCCGTTTGCTGTTCTTCAGAAAAATCCTTAAGGTCCTACAAATTCTTTGATTTTCAGCATTTTTGTGTTTTTGAACCCTTTTTATCAATGACTATGATTTTGAAATCCACCTTTTCACACTTAGAACAACTGAGGGACTCATATGCAACTATTACAAAAGATTCAAATGCTCACTGATAATTCAGAAGGGAAAACTATGCATTAAGAACCAGGAGTGTAAACTTTTGAACAATGAAGATGTGTAAATTTTTCTTACTTTGTCTAAATTTCACTTTTTTTTTTCATTTAGTACTGCCCTTGAGAAGATGCAGAAGATACTTACATATTTCCCAGAAGACAGTTAATCAGTAGATTATTTTCACTCTCCAGCTTTTAGCGCTTTTGGTCCTTCTGAAGCATCAGTGAGTGGTTGAACCTAAGTCCCTCAGTTGTCCTCAGTGTGAAAAGATAAATCTCAAAATCATAGTCATTGTTGGAAAAGGTTCAAATACACAAAAATGCTGAAAAACCAAAAAATTTGTAGGACCTGAAGCATTTTTCTAAAGAACATCAAGCAGCTTATCTGTTCAGGACAAACAATGGAATCATGAACGACTATCACAAAAAAAGAAAAACACAGTTGTGGATTATTCATGTAACAACAGAAATGAGAATAAAGTGTATGTAAACTTTTGAACATGGTCTTTTTTTTTTTTAAATAAATTCAGCAATTATTTTCTTTTGTGTGCTATATGTAAACGTCATTTGTGTGAAACATCTTATTCAGGTCAGTAATAAATAAAAAATAACTTGCATTTTGTATGACCCCTTTTATTTTGTTAAAATAATTAATAATTTGGAGATTCTGCCAAGTGTTAATTTGTGGTCTTGGAACAGGAAAAAAAAAGGTTTGTATCTTTTTTTTTTTGTGACGTTGTTAGTGTAACCCACATATATATATATATATAATTAACAGAAAGTTTACATTAACCGTGTTGTATTTTAAAAAGGTAATATACATATTTTATTTTTATATTTCATTTGTCTGCTTACAGGCGTTGCCTTTCATTGCGTCATGAAAAGGTGCATCTTCCTTTAGCCAATCATCGCGACCAAAAAGAATGACGTTTTCCGAAAAACACACTTGCAGTTGTCTGATTGGTTCACGTATTCAGTCCTGATGGACTGCGGAAATGCACGTGGTTTCTAGTTGTTTATTTCTGGATAGTGCATTCGTTAAACTCAGCATGTTAACAGTTGAAACCTTATTTAGATATTTTTACCATAGAACGGGTTAAATCCAGAATGAGTTAATAAAATAATCGTATATCGCAAACGTTTGGGAATGGATTTTAGAGTTCGGCTGGTCTTCTGTCAATGTATAATGTGTAATTGTTTGTAAGATTATTTGTCATAATTTGCGCGCATACTGCAATTTCTTTGTCCAAGATAATGATGATCAGACGTATAATGCAAAAGAAGTGGAGACTTGGACTGTCAGTTGTCTTCTGGCTTGTCAGTCTTCATCTCATATGTGCCCACAATGTGAAGGTAAGATCTGCTTATCTTAGTATTTATTTTATTGTAACACTATAATAACAGTATTTTTTGGCTACGCAGTCACCAACAGCCCTGACTATCAAAGAAGACTCTGATGATCATAGCAAGGGTGAAGAGACACTTTTAGAGGATGAGGATTCTGAAGATCTGGAGGTGTTTAGACCCACAGACAAGTGGCAAACTCTCAAACCAGGTGCGTTTATTCCCATGCTGACTGTTGTGTCATTAAATAAATAGATGATTAAGCAATTCCTTTTTTATCTGTAATGCAATTTAGGTCAAGCAGTTCCAGCAGGTTCTCATGTCAGATTGAATCTTCAGACAGGCCAAAGAGAGGTCAAAATGGGAGAGGAAGAAGGTCTCAAACACTGGAGAGATGGGAATAGGTATTGTGATAAAATAATGTAATGTTTTAAAATAAATGCATTTATCATTATGTGACCCCAAACCACAAAACATTCATATGGGTTAATACTTTCTATTTATGTATGGTTTGTTAGGATATTATAATATTTGGCCGAGATACAGCTATTTGAAAATCTGGAATATAAGAGAAAATATTGAGAAAATCACACTTAAAGTTGTCCAAATGAAGTTATTAGCAAAGTTTTTATATCTTAATTACTTTATAACTTAATGGATCATGATCATTACTTAATAACCTAATGATTTTTGGCATAAAAGAAAAATCTATAATTTTATGTATTTTATGCTATTGCTACAAATATAACCTTGCTACTTAAGACTGGTTTGTGGTCCAGGGTCACAAAGAGTTAATTTGCATAATCTTTTCCTTTGTGGAGCAGGCAGGGGATGATGAACATGGAAAGCCCTTCATTCACAGCTGAGGAGTTAAAAGAGGCCTTGAAAAAGTTTAAAGAAGGAATGGATGATATTGTGGACACAAAACAAGTATGTTCGTTTCAATTTATCTATAATCATTTTTAACCACTTTTGTTGTATATTGAGTTCTTTTTTTTTAATCAAGATGTTTGTCAATAGGACGAAGATGCAGTTAGGGCCCAATTTCGCCCCATCGAAGAGCTGAAAAAAGACATGGAGGCACTCGACATGCTTGTGGAGACTGATGTTCAAGTTATGAGGAGGCTTTTAAACCAGTTTAATAATACTAACAGCACAACTGAGGAAAAAGTCACAGCTCTTCATGACTTGGAGTACCTTGTGCACCAGGTCAAGCCTCAATTATGATAAACAAAATGTCTTTGAAATACAGTTCACTGTTTCTCATTAAATCCCATTGTTGTTGTTTTCTTATAGGTAGATAATGCACAGAATTTGGTGTCAATGGGAGGAATGCAACTGATTATAAATGCTTTAAATAGTACAGACATTCGTCTCCAGGAGAGTGCTGCGTTTGTGCTTGGATCAGCTGTTTCAAGGTAAACTGCTGCTTACGCATGATTTAAAGGATTACTCCACTTCCAAAATTCCTGATAATTTACCCCCATGTCATCCAAGATATTCATGTGTTTCTTTTTTCAGTTGCAAAGAAATACAATTTTTTTAAGGAAAACATTCCAGGATGTTTCTCTATATAGTGAACTTCAGTAGTGCTCAACGGATTAAATGTTAAAAATGCAGTTTTAGTGCAGCTTTATAGAGCTCTAAACGATCCCACATGAGGAATAAGGGTCTTTTTAGTGAAACAATTGGTCATTCTTTGAAAAAAATGTATTTAAATATTTCTTAAAGAATAACTATTGCCAAAATGCAACCTGGGCTGTTTTTTTTTTTTTACTGTAAACGAGACAAAGCGTAATTACGACAAACGAGCCGTTTTTGAGATTGACCGTGATTTCGTTTTGTGGTCAGTGGCCGGTGAATGGGAGTACTAGTGGCATAACTTTGAGCGCATCAAAATCAACAATTTTACAACACTAAGAAGGTTCGACACACCATGAAACTTTGCTCGAAGTATCGCCTGGGTGTCTACACATGAACTCGAGCAATGAGAATATTGTTTGTGTACACAGAGTTTACTAAAAAGAAAGGTTTTGAACAACTCACTTTCACTGTTTGAGTTTCCGCTCACGGCCGTCTTGCCAGTCAAGAGGTGTCGATCTCCAAATGCGAGGAGAGTAAAGATGGTTAGGTCCTCAATAGGGCTGGGCGGTATGACGGTATATATCGTTACTGCGGAATGAAATGTGTACCGTAAAATAATTTTTTATTCTGTGTATACAGCGAAATGTAAATAAGTGGGTGTGGCCAACTCGCGTGCAGCATGCGTGATGCTGAGACTGGTCAAACCGTTGAATGCAAGACTGAAGGATACACTGGGAGGTTGTAAAAACATGGAAAAGGAAAAACGAACGGACGAGTAGGGCTCAAAAGAAAATCCTGAGCAGGAGGAGGAATAAAATACAAAATAATCAAATAAGTCCTTTTCTTTTCTTAAATATCCAAGCTTATTTATTATATAAAGCCCTTTAGTACATTTTCTGGAATAACTACCTATATAAAAACTATATCGTGAAAGATATCGTTACCGTGAAATAAAATTTTGGTCATACCGCCCAGCCCTACTCCTAAAGCATATTTCCATATAAATGCACGGCTAATTCGTTGTTTTGTCGAAAGTGAAAAACAATATTAACCTTCTAGTTGTAAAAACAGCCTCATATAAGCCTAATATTTCGTCCTATGGAGTCCATTCATTCGCATTCGGAGATCGACACTTCTTGACTGGCAAGACGGCTGCGAGCGGAGACCCAAATAGCGTAAGTTAGTTGTTCAAAACCTTTCTTTTTTGTAAACTCTGTGCACACGAACAACGTTCTCAATGCTCGAGTTCATGTGTAGAGACCCAGGCGATACTTCGAGCAAAGTTTCATGGTGTGTCAAGCCTTCTTAGTGTTGTAAAAATATCGATTTTGATGCGCTCAAAGTAATGCCCCTAGTATTCCCGTTCACCGGCCATTGACCACAAAACGAAATCACGGTCAATCTCAAAAACGGCTCGTTTGTCGTAATTATGCTTTTAGATATAAGTATGTCTCGTTTACAGTAAAAAAAAAAAATAGCCCAGGTTACATTTTGGCAATAGTTATCCTTTAACCTCAAATGCTCGTCTTGTCTAGCTCTGTGATGCACATGAAAACTTCATGCACTCCGGATCAAGACAGTTTGGGTATGTCAAAAAACACCCACCTCATTTTCTCCTCCAACTTCACCAACTTCAAAATCGTCTTGCATCACTGTTTTACTTTTTTTTTTTTTTCTTTGCACATTTACTTTGTAAACACTGGGTCATTACTTCTGCAGCCATGTAGTCCAATTTTGAAGTTGGAGGAGAAAATGAGATGGAAGTTTTTCAACATACCCAAACTGTATTGAGCTGAAATGCACAGAGTAATGTTTTTGGGCAAAATCCAGTTTTTTAATTAGAAATCCATGCGATCGGGAGGGATTTCCCATGCAAATTTGGCTGTTGTTCAAGTTGGTCTTGCAGATTTTGTGGAATTTTGTGAAATGTATCTTTACATTGACGTAATCCACTGTCATCTCCGTTTTCTAGTAATCCATCAGTGCAAGTTGTGGCAATAGAAGGCGGAGCGTTACAGAAGCTGTTGACTTTGCTTGCCACCCAGCGACCAGTAACAGTAAAGAAAAAGGTATGACCAAAGAGAAACCATGGATATTAGACTATTAATGAATAGTAAATTAAATTAACATTACTGTATATTAAAGAGATAGCTCAGCCATAAATGAAAATTCTGTCATTAATTACTCACCCATATGTCATTCCAAACCTGTAAGACCATTGTCGATCTTCAGAACACAAATTAACCCTGTGCAAAAACCTGCTTTCCTTACTGCTGCTATGTCCAACAAACAATGCCGCTTTTACACTACATATCATGTTCTAGCACAGTAAAAAAAAAAAAAAACATTGTGGAACAAAGAGGAAACTGACAACATGCTGACAGAAAATACAGAGCAGGTTACTTCTGGTATGAAACAAGTCCTCAGCTTTCAAATGTTGTCATTTTCTAAAGAAATTCAAATAATAAATGGCATTTGTGGTTCTTTAATCAGGGTTCCCACGGGACCTTGAAATCCTTAAAAGTTTGTGAATGTGAAAAAAAAATGTTAAGGCCCTTGAAAGTACTTGAAAATAAACATAAATAGATACAGGTCCTTAAAAGTGCTTGAATTTACTTTGTGCAAGGAATTTTAGAGGTCCACTAATATGTTATTTTGTCAAAACTTTGTGGCCTATGCATACTAGCTTGTTTGATTTACGTTAGTTACTTGCATTTACGCATTATGTTAAGCATTTCCTGTATTTTGTGTTGCTACGATGGTACCTCACTGTTTTACAGGCACATTGTGAAACATTGCTAAAATAGATTGTGAAGTTCGAATAAAATGCTTTTTTGCATAGTTGTGTTTAACACATGAAAACTCTAACAATGTATCTTACAAGGTAACATGATGAAACCTTGCTCTCACTTGAAATGTGTCCCCTGATTAAGTTTTTAAATTTGAGGGTATTGGACCCGGAAAGTCCTTGAATTTGAGGTTAACCAAGGTGTGGTGTATTGCCTTATTCGATCAGTCGACACATGAACTGATCATCTTTTCTTACTTACTTAAAGGACAAAATAAACAGTAATCAGAACGTATTTCATTTCAACCACGGAAAGGTGTCACAGGCAATTTCTCAAGTTTAAGTCCACTGATGTAGATCTACTCTCCTGTCTGATGTGTTTGTCAGACAACAAGGCATATTCGGCATTATGATTGGTCAGATCACCTGTCAATCAAGCTGTTTGCAAACGGTCAATTAAGATAATTTTCATGAAATCTAAAAGCTTTCTGATCCTGCATAGACAGAAACACAACTGGCACATTCAAGGCCCAGAAAGATAGTAAGGACATTGTTAAAATAGTCAATGTGGCAGCAGTAGATCAACCGTAATTTTATGAAGCTACGAGAATACATTTTGTCCACAAAGAAGTCCAAAATAACAACTATATTTAACAATTTCTTGACGACTCCTGCATCAGCAGCACCGTAAGTCGTGGTACTCTCATGAACGTATGGCAAAAACTGACACGAAGAAAATAAATAGTTGAATAAAGATGTTATTTTTGTTTCTTTGTGCACAAAAAGTATTCATGCAGCTTCATAACACTACGATTGAACCACTGATGTCACATGGACTATTTTAATGATGTCCTTACTACCCTTCTTGGCCTTGAACGTGTCAGTTGCATTGCTGTCTATGCATGGTCAGAAAGCTCTCTGATTATGTTATGCTCTGTTATGAAGATGAACGAAGGTCTTATTGGTTTAGAACGACATGAGTAATTAATAACAGAATTTTAATTTAATTCTCTTTAATGTAAATGAATGCATTATTAACCATGACATTCTGATTTAATACAGGTGTTATTTGCTGTGGCCTCACTTCTGCGTCACTTCCCGTTTGCACAAATTCACTTTCTGAAGCTTGGAGGTGTGCATGTGCTTAGTGAACTGTTTCAAACACCAGGGACAGAATCCCTGCGTGTGAGAATCATCACAGTTCTCTATGATATGATCATTGAAAAGGTTAATATTTGTTTACAAGTTTATACTTTGCTTTTCTATTTTAGAATTTAAAAGAAAAGTTGATGCATTAAAGTGATCAACAGTGATAGTAAAACATTTATAAATGTTACAAAATAACTTTCTGTTTATAAAAGGATCCTGAAAAAATGATTTATAGCTTCTACAAATATATTACACAGTACAACTGTGGAAATAATTGGAAATTGGAAATAATACAAAATGTGACCCTGGACCACAAAACCTTAAGTACCTAAAAGTCTTAAGTAGCACAGGTGCATTTGTAGCAAAAGCACACACACACAGACATATACATACATACACACACACACACATATATATATATATATATATATATATATATATATATATATTATAGAATGTAAAAAAAATTTGACCCAAATGACTGGTTTTGTGGTCCAGGGTCACAAATGTTTATTGAGCATTCATTTAACAACTCATTATTAAAAGTTACTTGTACTTTGTGTTGTAGGAGTTGATATTGCAGGTGGGAATGGACCTTATACCAGATGCCTCTCACCAGGAACGTTTGCGACAGTACGCCGAAGTCTCCCTCCTTCCCGTGTTGGTGGAGAAGGGGTGGTGCAGCCTGGTGCCTGAGCTTTTAGCGTCACCTGAGCATGACTACAGAGAGAAGGCTCTGCGCACTCTGCTTGCCATGATGGCTCAATGTCAAACTCAATATAAACAGAATCCCGTATTGACAGCCTCTCTTAGTGAACTGCAAAAACAGTATCAAGAACTGGTGCTCACAGAGCAGGACGTAGGGGAGCAGGACGGTTATTTTGGAGAGATCCTGGCACTTGTGGACTCTATGGTGGTTAAAATCCAACAGGTATGAATTGGGACTGCTGCTGCTTTCTTGGAACACAATAAACTAATATAAAATGTGTATTCTGAATTAGTGTTTTGTCTGGTTGCTCCATAAAGCATGTGGCATGCAGTTTGGTTTCTTGACCTTGTTATTAACAAGCAAAATAAGCCCTATAGATGCTATAGATGTGTGTATACACCACCAGTCAAAAGTTTTTGAGCAGTAAGATTTTCAATTTTTTATTAAAAAGTATGCTCACCAAGCCTGCATTTGATTTATTCAAAGTACAGCAAAAACGGTACCATTTTGAAATATTTTTACTATTTAAAGTAACTGCTTTTTATTTGAATATATTTTAAAATGTAATTTATTCCTGTGATTTCAAAGCTGAATTGTTAGCATCATTTCTCCAGTCACATGATCTTTCAGAAATCATTGTAATATTCTGATTTGCTGCTAAAAACATTTATTATAATGTTGAAAACATCTGAGTATAAGTTTTTCAGGTTTCTTTAATGAATAGAAAGACCAGAAGAATAGCATGTGTCTGGAATAGAAATCTTTTGTAACAGTATACATTTCTTTATCATCACTTTTGATTAATTTAAATACTCTTTGCTAAATTAAAGTATTCATTTCTATAATTAATAATAATACAAAAATGTTTCTTGAACAGCCAACCAGCATATTAGAATGATTTCTGAAGGGTCATGTGAGACTTAAGAATAGAATAATGATGCTAAAAATTTAGCTTTGATTACAGGAATGAATTAACGTTTTAAAATGTATTCAAATAGAAAGCAAAATTTTAAACAGTAAAATATTTTAAAATATTACTGATTTTGCTGTATTTTGGATTAAATAAATGCAGGCTTGGTGAGCAGAAGAGAATTCTTAAAAAAAAAAAAATCTTACTGTTCAAAAACTTTTGACTAATTATAAAACTGAATCAGAAAAAGTAAATCAACATTAAAATTAGAATTTTACAGTTGTAAAAATACAGCAGGGCTAGAATTTTGATCATGTTCACATAATTAGAAGGGCAAATGAAAAGTACTTTTTCTTTCACAAATACCACATTCATCAGGTTTATGTTAAATTTTTACTTTAAATCAGCTTTTTACCATTATAATCAGATAATAAGATGATTATAATATAAGGACACCTCAATATTTTTTTTTTTACTTTATGTCCCTTACAAATGTCCAAATGAATTACATTTCAGCAAAACAAAAACATGTACACCATAGAAAAAAATATGTTCAAGTCAATGTTGAAATTAATTTTGAATGTACTAGTAAATTATGCAAATAAGAATTAATAATGCATTCACCTATATATTACAAATATTATTTTTAGTAGTATTTTTTATTTGTAGTTTTCTGAAGATTCTAAAGTCTAATCTGGCTCAAAAAAATTCTCACATGCTACAAAATTCTGCCATTGTCCTTTTCAGGACAGAGCCGTAGTGATTATGTAGACGAAAGAATGAAAAATTTTGATTCAAAATGTGATTTATTTTATATTACAGTTTTAAATTACATTTTATTAATAACAATAGAGTTCTTAAATGCTTCACTGTTTTATTGCATGAGATTACATATTGACAAAGCAATGTCTGATGAAGTTCCAATACCATATGTTCTCAATTAATGACAAAAAATCATGCTGGTAGTTGCGGTAGTATCTAAACAGAAGGCCATTTTGGATGCCATTGATGTAACAGCAGTGAGTTCAGGCTCACTCGACTTTGGGCTCACACGCTCCTACGTGCTTAAGGCTGACTTTCACGTCACGATCCCTAAACAGAGAAGACGTGTTAGAAGAGGCACAAATACTGTTTGAATTGCTGTCAAAAATTTAACTATGCCATAATAAAAACATGGCTGTTTACTAAACCTTGGGAGGTTTGTAAGTAATTGATTCAAAGCTGACATCTGGCCGTAGCCTGAGATTCTCACATCTGTTGACCCAGCTTTATCAAAATGTTAAATTTACGTCACAAATGGTTAGCTCACGTACCTGTTCTCCCAGTGCAGCATGCACTCGTTGGAGTATGTTTTTCCATCATCTCCACACACTGGATTGTACTCACGAGTACATCCAACTTGAGGAACATCGTTGTTCTGTTATGAAGTTGTCAGAGAGATTCCCAAAATCAAACAAAATATCATGACACTTTACCTCCGTTTACTTGGTTATACACTACTTTTCAGAAGTTTGGGGTAAGATTTATTTTTAAAGACAGAATTTAAAGCAAGGATGCATTTAATTGATCAAAAGTGAAAAAAGTAAAAAAAAAAAAAAAAAATCAAATATATGCAAAAAAATTATATTCATCAAAGAATCCTGAAAAAAACATGTATCACGGTTTCCACAAAAAGTTTTTTTTTTTAAACACCAAATTAGCATATTAGAATGAATTTTGAAGCATCATGTGACACTGAATAATAAAGCAATTGCAATATTACTGTTTTACTGTATTCTTGATCAAATAAATGCAACTTGGAGTTTTTTTTAAATAATTTAAAAAGGTTACTGCAACATCTGCTGACTTTAAAATGACTGGATTTACTTTAACTTACCTTATTCTGCTTTTTTTCTGCCACTGTGGAAACAGTATTGAAAATTTGTATGATTATTTAAAAAAACAAACAGGAAAGGCACTTATTTTTTCCTGTTGAAATTCTAGACAGATCTTAGATAAAAAGTGGCTAAGCAAGTTTTGTACTTTCTTTTCAACCTTTTGTATGCTTAAATAGCTTCTAGGTACTTTACGTATTTGTGCTTTTCTTTTTTCCCTTTTGTTATGATCATTTCAAAAACAAAGAATTAACATCCCTGTCATTTCAACATCCTTTTATGTTCTTGAGTGTATTTGCATGGATTAAAGTGATGTGTGTTTTGCCAGTACTTCAGAATAGGTTTCGTCAGAGAATAAAGCTGGATAAAGGAGACTTAATTTAACCTTATAACAACAATTCAAGTTATGAATTTTGGTTTGTTTCTGTCTGTATTTTCTGTTTTTTTTAAAATAGCAAAAAGTATGACCCACTAAGTAGTTCTCATCAGTGTCATATATCAGTTATCATGGATCTCTACAAAATGGACCCATTCCAAAATATCACAAAATGGGTTTGTCTGGGTCCGTGAATAATGGATCTACAGAACAAAAGTTCAATCTTGTGAGGTGTAACCTTATCATGTGAGGTTTTTTTTTTTTAGAAATTATCTCAAAGATGCTTATTATGACACGTCAATGTCACATGATGTATGTTAAACAATAGTAGCCTGACTAAGTATCAATCTGGATTTGATTTTAATTAAGATACTTATTACACAATATTCATATTTCATTATTGATGTGCCTTAAAATGCCAATTCTGACACTTACCAGACAGGTAAACGAGAACAGAAACGCAGATCAGGATAGCCAGCTTCATGGTTGCTGTCGTCGTGTGAGTTGAGAGTGGGAAACTCAGCAGGTGTATCTGTATCCGGGGGCCTGTGGTTATATAGCTTTTGAAATGAAACAACACTCCTCCCTCTCTCTCTTTGTTTCTGCCTACCCAGAAAGAACCTGACGGGTGACATTCAGGTAATGGTCCACAAACAGTGACTAAGGGCATTTGGGAATTACGTCATTTGTTTGTGGTTTTTAGATCAGAAAAGTCTGCCAATAAAGTGCAACCTGAAAAAACTGCTTCTGCTTCTTACTTTTTATCCAGGCTTTTTAGTAAACAGAAATAGCAATAAGCCTAAAGTCCCTCCTGCCCATTAGAGGAGTAAAGCTGGAGGATCAGAAGTCTAAATAAAGGTCTCATTTTACAAACATGATGTCTAACTATAATAAATCAAAATGTTTGTCGCAGAAAATGATGGCTTGTTACCTGTAATTGTTTTCATAGTCAGTAAATGCCTTGTTTACAAAATCTGCATGGGCTTCTTCACATACAGTGCCTTGCAAAAGTATTCATACCCCTGAATTGTTTCTTGTTTTATATTGCTACTTTACCCTTGCTTTAAATTACTTTTTTCCCCACATCAATCTACAGTCGTGGCCAAAAGTTTTGAGAATTACATAAATATTGGAAATTGGAAAAGTTGCTGCTTAAGTTTTTATAATAGCAATTTGCATATACTCCAGAATGTTATGAAGAGTGATCAGATGAATTGCATAGTCCTTCTTTGCCATGAAAATTAACTTAATCCCGAAAAAAACTTTCCACTACATTGTTAAGAAGGCTTCAGGGCGTCCAAGAAAGTCCAGCAAGCGCCAGGATCGTCTCCTAAAGAGGATTCAGCTGCGGGATCGGAGTGCCACCAGTGCAGAGCTTGCTCAGGAATGGCAGCAGGCAGGTGTGAGCGCATCTGCACGCACAGTGAGACCAAGACTTTTGGAAGATGGCCTGGTGTCAAGAAAGGTACACACAGAAAAAAAATGGTGCTTCAGCGGTTCTTCAGCGGTTCTTTGGTGTGATTGTGGTGCTATATAGCACCGTTAGTGTATAAAGAACCGGTCAAGCCCCTGTCTGGTTCTTCAGCGGTTCTTCAGTGGTTCTTTGGGATCGTTAAGGTGCTATATAGCACCACTGCCATACAAAGAACCTGTTAAGCCTCTTGATAAGGATCTCTAACTCTCTCTTAAACTGTTCAGTTGGGGAAAGGATTAAAAACAACATTAACATACAGTGTATTTACTGAAGATCTTTTTGCCCCTAAAGCCCCCATAAGGAAATATTTCCCACAAGTCCTTTTGACCTTAGAAAAGCATAAAAGTGATTCAAGACATTTTGCCATTGTAGTAAATATATTATTTAACATGCAAGTGGAGTAACATTTAAAATATAAGGAGGATAATGGGGTGGTGGTGGGAAGCAACAAGACAGTGAGAGCTGTCAGTTGCAGCTAAAATTGTGTGATAGGAGGATAAGAGAAAAATCTAAAACATGGTGATCGGCTGTAGTCTTTAAATTAATGTAAACTGATAAGAGACTTTAGAGTAGGTGTGTGCGAAGTCAGTTAGCCTATACCGACATTATATCACAAACTTAAAAAGGAAACACTTTAGATTACAACCAGCAAAGAACGAAGTAAACTGAATTAACGGTGTATGTTTCTGTAGTGTACTTATATAGAACGAACATGTATATAAGAGAACAATATGTTCAATTTGGGCAATTAGGGGGTAACAAACCAGATATGCAACCTGCAAAGAACTATGTAAGCAAAACTGAATTTACGGTGTGCGTTTCTGTAATTATAGTGTACCTATTAAAGCATGTATGTGTAGGGAGAAACTACGTTTTGGTAATTGGGCATAACAACCAGCAAAATCTCGTGTTAAAATCCTGGTGTTAAGGATTTATAGAGTAAAGTGTTAAACTTGTGGTGTTGAATTTTAGAAGATTAACACTAGTTAGTGTAAACAGCGCCCTCTGCCCGGTGTTATCAGTCACATCCGGGATATTTGCTCGTGTGCGCGCCTCGCCCATCTGAAATATTTTTCACTAACGCCATTTTTTTGCTCGCGATGCGGAGCATATGAGGACGGGAAACAGCGAAATACATCGTTTAATCTTACTCACAAATGTGTTTTTCAATATCATATCGTTTAATAACGACATGTGTGTGCTGTATAGGGTTAAACTTTTTTCAACAACATTTTTTTTCACTTCGCGATACGGAACAGACCAGAGCGCTGTATAAGTTACATCCCTACTAACTTTTTCTCAGAGATATTTTCTTTGACTCACGATGCGAAGGAGACACATGTCATAACACATCGGAAACATCGAAAGTAAGTGTTTTATCTCAGTTGCGATATGTATTTTATAAGATAATAATACTTTATGATATTCATAAGTTATGCTGTTCGCGCCTAAATGAGCCTTAACGTTTCTCACAGATTTGAATTGAGATGCGGTGCTGCTGACGCAGAGGTCGCTTTTAACAGGGAAACGTAAGTGTTTTACTTAATTTAAAATATGTATTTTATAATGTCATATTTATTTATATTAATATTTTTGTGTTGTGCACTTATATACTTTTTCTTGGAGCTATATTTATATTTTCTTTCACTCCCAATGCAGAGCAGCCGGGGAAGCTGGTTTTATCAAGGAAACCACAGGAAGTAAGTGTTTTACCTCACTAACATTATGTGAAGTATAATGTTACTTTATGACAATATTAATATGCTCTGTGCATCTAAACATTTCTCACAGATTTGAATTACTATGCGGTGCTGATGCAGAGGTCGCTTTTAAAAGGGAAATGTAAGTAGAAAGTGTTTTACCTCATTTAAAATACATATTTTATAACATCACATTGATTAATAGTGATATTTAGTGACGTTTGTGCACTCTTAAACATTTTTTTCAGAGATATTTTCTTTCACTCATGATGTGGAGCAGACGGTGAAGTTGTTTTGATCAAGAAAAACACAGAAAGTAAGTGTTTTGTCTCATTTACGTTATGCATTATATAGGATATTACTACTTTAAGATGATAGTTGTATGCTGTTTGTGCCTAAACCAGCCCAAATGTTTCTCACAGATTTGAATTGCGATGCGGTGCTGACGTGAAGGTCGCTTTTAACAGGGAAACGTAAGTATTAAGTGTTTTACCTGATTTAAAATATATTTGTGAACGTCATATTGATTTATAGTTATATTTATTTGTTGTGCACTCGTAAACTTTTTTCTCAGGGAGATATTCTTTCACTCGGACAATGATGTGCTTGAAGAGTATACTCTAAGTGGGATGAGAAGAGCTTTGTTAGGACACATGCCAGATACATGGGTAAGCCACAACTGCATATTTTAAGATTATTGATCGTCATGCCAAATGTTTTGATTATTAAACAATAATAATAAAGAGTCTGATCTCCTTCCAAAAATGTATCAAATGTAAGTTTTTGGTATGTTTGCACTGTCATTTATTTATGTGCTGTCCCATTTATGTACATTCATTTTGATAGGAGTCCATCTTCAATGCAGAGAGAGATCAGTATGCAATTATGACTTTGTTGCATCATAAGAAAGAACGGCATCTACACTAATACCAGTCTGTTTTGTTCTCATTCCGAGGCCACCGTAGACACCCAGATCCAGACTGTATCCAGATCAGATGGTCACTGCAGTCCACTGGATCCAGTCCGGATCCAGTCCAGATGGTGGATCAGCACCTAGAGACGACCTCTACAGCCCTGAATGTCAGCGGAGACCAGGATAACAAAATGAGCCCTAGAGACAGGTTGCACCCTAGTGAACACCTCGTCAACTACACACCCGTTGGCACAAGACCACAGGAACCAGACAAGTCCTCAATTCAATCTGACTTTATTGCAGCCTAGTTTTAAACTGCTGGTTTTGTCAGGTCAGAGGAGAATGGAACACTATTTCAACACACTATTTACCTTTTTAACACTGTAAACCTGCTTTGACACAATCTGCATTGTAAAATGCGCTATATAAATAACGGTGACTTGACTATTGTACTTGATACTTGTCTCTGATATTTCACCTGGTAAATGGATATGAAATTATCCTGTTTTTTAGATTTTTGTTATTTAGTTTTCCAATTTTACTGGAGCACTTTTGTGATGCTGCAAATGTGAGTGGCTATCTAGCTTGGCTAAAAGCTGCAGAGTAATACATCTCGTCATGCTGATACAAAGAATGAGACTACTCTCTCCAACGAGGTCCAAACTCTTAGCAAAGACTGTTGTTTAAGCTGATAAATGTAAGCATTACAAACCTTATGACATTAAAAGCACATATGGACCAAATAAGAATTTGTATTTTGTGCATTTGTATTGATTCGCCTTGACATCATGATGTTTTAATTGTTGTAAAAGCGTGTTTTTTAAATGTATTGAAAACACTGAATGTGAAGACATTTTGGTGCAGGGAAAAATATTTAAAATATTTAAATTAAATAATAAATAGATGTAACGTGTATTGTTTTGTGGGTGTATTTTATAATATATTCACATGAACACTGGTGCAGTGTTGACTAGTTAATCCATGAGTGTTAACTTTGAACACCAAACTTGGTGTTTTTTTTTTTTAATCATCCATTCTGGTGTTAAAATTTTACATTGTAAGAGTTTGTTTTTAACACTGTTAGGGTGTTAAAAATGTTAACACTTTCAAAAGTGTTAGTTTAACACTTTACTGGTGGTATCCAAATATACACTGGCAAAGTGTTAGTTTTAACACTGAAAGAGTTAAATTCACCCTTTAAAATTTGCAGTAACAAACCTAAGTTACGGTGTTAACAGGTATCTATTCTATTACTGTGCCAGGCATAAATCGTACATTTGGTGTATCTATACGTAAGCTTTTTAAAATTACTGGGAAAATATACTCTTGTTCCATGTAATTACAGGGTAATTGTGCCATCTGTGGCGATTGTATATGGTACATCTGATGGTTCTACATAGAACCATTTGACAAAGATGCCATATAGCACCTTTTAAAATAGGTGCTATATAGCACTAAAAGTGGTTCCCCTATGATTACGAGCCAAAGAACCACTTTTAGTGCTATATAGCACCATTTGTTTTTAGAGTGTAGCAAAGAAGCCACTTCTCTCCAAAAAAAAAAAAAAACAGGGACAGATTGATCTTCTGCAAAAAGTATGGCGAATGGACTGCTGAGGACTGGGGCAAAGTCATATTCTCCGATGAAGCCTCTTTCCGATTGTTTGGGGCATCTGGAAAAAGGCTTGTCCGAAGAAGAAAAGGTGAGCGCTACCATCAGTCCTGTGTCATGCCAACAGTAAAGCATCCTGAGACCATTCAAGTGTGGGGTTGCTTCTCATCCAAGGGAGTGGGCTCACTCACAATTTTGCCCAAAAACACAGCCATGAATAAAGAATGGTACCAAAACACCCTCCAACAGAAACTTCTTCCAACAATTCAACAACAGTTTGGTGAAGAACAATGCTTTTTCCAGCACGATGGAGCACCGTGCCATAAGGCAAAAGTGATAACTAAGTGGCTCGGGACCAAAACGTTGATATTTTGGGTCCATGGCCTGGAAACTCCCCAAATCTTAAAACTTGTGGTCAATCCTCAAGAGGCGGGTAGACAAACAAAAACCCACTAATTCTGACAAACTCCAAGAAGTGATTATGAAAGAATGGGTTGCTATCAGTCAGGATTTGGCCCAGAAGTTGATTGAGAGCATGCCCAGTCGAATTGCAGAGGTCCTGAAAAAGAAGGGCTAACACTGCAAATACTGACTCTTTGCATAAATGTGACCCTGGACCACAAAACCAGTCATAAGGTTAAATTTGACAAAACTGAGATTTATACATCATATGAAAGCTCAATAAATAAGCTTTCTATTGATGTATGGTTTGTTAGGATCGGACAATATTTGACTGAGATACATCTATTTGAAATCAGAAATCTGAGGATGCAAAAAAATCAAAAAGACTGAGAAAATCACCTTTAAAGTTGTCCAAATTAGGTTCTTAACAATGCATATTACAAATCAAAAATTACATTTTGATATGTTTACAGTAGGAATTTTACAAAAAATCTTCATGGAACATGAACTTTACTTAATTTCTCAATGATTTTTGGCATAAAAGAAAAATCAAAAATTTTGACCCATGCAATGTATTTTTGGCTATTGCTACAAACAAACCCCAGCGACTTAAGACTGGTTTTGTGGTCCAGGGTCACAAATGTCATGTAATTGTCGATAAAAGCCTTTGAAAGGTATGAAGTGCTTGTAATTATATTTCAGTACATCACAGAAACAACTGAAACAAAGATCTAAAAGCAGTTGAGCAGCAAACTTTGCGAAAACTAATATTTGTGTCATTCTCAAAACTTTTGGCCACGACTGTACACTCTAATACACCATAATGACAAAGCAAAAACAGAATTGTCACAACTTTGTAAAATTATTCAAAATAAAAACCTCAAATAAGTACATTGGATAAGTATTCATACCCTTAACTCAGTACTTAGTTTACAGCCTTAAGTCTTTTTGGGTATGATGCGACAAGCTTTGCTCATCTGCATTTGGCAATTATCTGCCATTCTTCTCCTCATCTCTTTACCTCTCAAGCTCTGTCAGCTTGGATGGGGGCTGGCAGACATTTTTAGGTTTCTCCAGAAATATTTGATTGGGTTCAAACCCAGGCTGTGGCTGGGTCACTCAAGGAAATTCACAGAGTTGTTTATAAACCACTCTTGCTGTGTGCTTTGGCTCATTGTCCTGTTGGAGGGTGAATATTCTGCCCAGTCTGATGTTCTGAATGCTCTGGAATGGGTTTTCACTAAGGCTTTCTAAATATTTTGGTGCACTGAGCTTTTCTTCTACTCTGACGAGTCCCTCAGTCCCTGCCACTGAAAAACAGCCCCACAGCATTAGGCTGCTACCACCACACTTTACTGTTGAGATGGTACTCTCAAGGTGAGGAACACTGTCTGGATTCCTTTAAACATGATGCTTGGAATTATGGTTCATCAGACCAGAGAATCTTGTTACAGTCTGAGAGTCCTTAGGTGCTTTTTTGTATTTCGAATGTGGTTTTATTTGTATTCACTGAGAAGAGGATTGAGTCTCGCCACACCGCCATAAAGCCTAGATCAGGAGGTTCTTGGTCACCACTCTAACCAAGGCCCTTGTCCATCAATTGCTCAGTTTGGCCAGCTCTAGGAAGAGTCCAGGTTGTTTCAAACTTCTTCCGGTAAGACTACATGCTTCTGTAAACCTTCAATGCAGCAGAATTTTTTCTTAAATCTTTCACACGTGTGACTTGATGTGTTGCAAGTCTCAGCTCCGGAAACTCAGCAGCCAGATTACTGTGAATACAGGAAACAAACAAGAGAGTCGGGAATTGTGTGTCTTCTCTGCCAGCTCCTCTGTATGTGTGTTTATTGACAAACATTCAACATTCAATGTTCACAAACAGTTGTTTTTGTTATATCAAAAGAAACAAATAAAGTCTTAGTATTACTTTTTCATATGGTCTCTTTCTTTCATCATTTCCACCATTTATCTTTTGCATTTAGTCTGTTTTAACATTCAAAATCCCTCATTTACATTCTTTCATGCAGCAACACAGTTAAATCTAGTAATAGTTTACTCAGATAATGCACATATATGCAAACTTTAACTGTTTCACAGTTTAAAACATTCGTGACACTTGTTTTAATTTCTGTTCCTCATAAATGAACAATATAAAGCATTAACAGCTATACGGGCCGCCATTACCCGTCTCTCTGCACGAGCTGATCACGTGATCAGTAAGCGCGCCAAGCGCGAGTCCAGAGTGAGCCTTAAATGAAGCATTTAACTTAACCGTTTAACTTTTCAACATGAATATGTATCTCGAATTGGCTAAATAATAACGTTAAACTTTCATAGACAACTTATTAGAAGTATGTACAGCATTTTTCACTACTAAACAGCCTTCACAACACAAAAGTGCACAACAATAAAGTGCACAATTTTCACATAACTTCACAAATAGATCTAATTATACATCGCGATGAAACACATTACAAACTTTACACATTTTCCCCAAATGTTCGTATTATTTACCTGTGAATACAGGAAACAAACAAGAGAGTCGGGAATTGTGTGTCTTCTCTGCCAGCTCCTCTGTATGTGTGAGTGGCAGCTGCAGATACAGTCCATATACGCGATCTTCCCGTGTCAAAATAAAAGTCTGCTCAGACATTGTATAGAAAAGGTTAGAGCCCTTTTAAGTGTTCAGTGCACAAAATAAAATAGTTAGCTTTTTGGTTACCCTTTTAATGTGTGTCTACATTTCCTGTGGGCACCACACTCTCCCTGACAAAAAAATCAAAGCTTCCCATAATCTAACACTTCAATCACTCTTAATAAACAGCAGTTGTGACCCCATAAGGTGTGTAGACTGAAGGTAAGTATAAGTGAGGGTAAGTAATGGGTGTGGTGTAGTTGTGTAAACCCCAAACAGGCACATGTGGGGTGGGATAAGCAGTAACTGAGTTCAGTGTGTGGGTGTAGGGGTGGATCACAGGTTGGCCCAACGTGTCATATGTATAAATCTGTCTTGGCCTCCGCTCTCTAGCTGACCTTCTCATGCTGTTCTCTTCTTCAGTCCTCAGACTCTCAGCTCTGTCAGTACAATCAGGCTCGCTTTCTGTATTTGCTCCGTCTCCTTCATCAGCATCAACTGGATATACTGCCTCAAGGTAAGTAGCTGTCCTACTATCCACTTGTTCACTATCACTTGTTCTTTGCACCTCTTTGTCCTGAATCTGTCCTGAGTTTTCTCTTCCCCGTAGAACACTAATGTTTTCCTTTACAGAAACTTGCACTGGAGGTTGGTCGCTTCCTGATGTTGGCAAGTTGACCGGAGCTCTTAACCAGTATCCTCCTGCACTACTCTCTGCATCAGAACTTGCCAGGTCGCTGTCTTTGTCATACATATTGTCTTTGCTTGTGTGTCTCACTGTCTTTTTTTGTCTTTCAGGTCTTCCGGATCCGGATGTCGTCGCTGGAGCTTCTACAGGTAGGTCGTTCACCAGTAGCAACAGGTTTCGATGTAGTGTCCTGGTCTTTCCACTGTCACCGTTCTCAGGATGTATGACATATACAGGGTTGTTTGATATTTGCTCTTTCACCACATATACAGCTTTTTCCCAGTAGGACCGCAACTTTCCGGGGCCTCCTCGCTCCCTAAGGTTCCTCACCAGTACTCGATCTCCTGCCTTCAGCACAACCCCTCTCATTTTCCGGTCATACTGTGCTTTCCCTCTCGCACTTGACTGCCGACTGTGGCTCTCAGCGATCTTGTATGCTTCGCTCATTCTGTGAGCCCACTGCTTTGCATAGCCCCTAGGTGTTGTTTCTTCCTCTGGTTCCACCAGACCGAAGATTAAGTCCACTGGGAGATGAGGGTGCCGCCCATACAGCAGGTAAAAGGGAGAGTACCCCGTAGACTCGTGTCGGGTACAGTTGTAAGCATGTACGACTTGAGGTAAGTAGTCTTTCCATCTCTCCTTTTCTCTGTCTGTCAATGTTCTCAGCATCTGCAAGAGGGTCCGGTTGAACCTTTCCACCGGGTTCCCTTGTGGATGGTACGGGGATGTGCGAGAGTGACCAATGCCAGCAAGTTGTCTGAGAGTCCGGAACAGTTCATTTTCGAATTCACGGCCCTGATCATGGTGTAACTTAGCAGGGTACCCAAAGCGTGGGATATAGTCCTGGAACAGTCGCTCTGCTGCAGTCCGCCCTGACTTGTTTTTAGTTGGGTAGGCCTGAGCAAACCTGGTGAAATGATCCATGACCACCAGGATGTACTCATACCCCCCACGACTCGGCTCCAAGTGGAGGTAATCTATACACACCAGCTCCATAGGTGAGTGAGTTGTAATACAACCCATAGGTGCTCGGACATGTACGGTGGGTTTCTTCTGCTTGACACAGGGACATTTCCTGGTCACATACCCTTCTATCTCAGCCTTCATGTACGGCCAGTAGAATCGATCCCTCGCCAAGCTGAGTACTCTTTCAGTGCCCACGTGTCCCATCCTGTCGTGGAGATGCTCGAGGGCCAGCTTTCTGTATTTGCTTGGCAGCACTAGTTGCTTTCTTTCCATTGTCCTTCGGTAGAGAAGTCCTCCCTCCACGTGCAATTTACTCCACTCATACAAAAGCTTTTTGCTGGTCCCAGTCACTTTTCCTCTCATGTCCTCTGTTGGATTGACCCCATCGACTTTCCACTGCCTTACTTGTGAAATCATTGGGTCCTCTTTTTGGGCTGTGACTAGTTCTTCCAGTCCAATTGTTGGCAGCCAAGTGGGAAATGGCTCTACTTCCTTCTCCACAGTGGACATGTACAAGGCAGCGATCCAGGCCACATCCTTTTCCCCGGATACGCGACTGCCCTCCCAGGCCGCTTGAACAACGCTGGTAGGTAGCTGTTCTGTGCACGCTGACTCAAAAGCTTCAATGTCCAGGGGAAGGCGGGACAGAGTGTCAGCGTCGATGTTGACTCTTCCTGGCCGGTATTTGATGTCGAATCGGAAGTCAGATAGCTCCCCGACCCAGCGATGGCCCACCGCGTTTAACTTTGCTGTGCTCATCACGTAAGTCAGTGGGTTGTTGTCAGTATATACCGTGAAGTGCTGGGCATAGAACAGGTAGTCCCGGAATTTTTCGCAGACTGCCCACTTCAAGGCCAGGAACTCCAGCTTGCCGCTGTGCAACCGATAGTTCCTTTCCGTCTTCGTCAGTGTCCTGGACCCATACCCAATCACTCTAAGTTTTCCCTCCTGTCGCTGGTAGAGGATCGCTCCCAGGCCCTCTTCAGACGCGTCGGTGTGGAGCGTAAAAGGTAGGTTAAAGTCCGGATATGCCAGAACTGGTGGTTCCTCTAACATGCCGACTAGTCTCTCCAGAGCATGCTGATGGTCTCTCATCCATTTCACTGGAGTCTTTGAGGGAACTTGTGGCCCCTTAACTTTCCTTTGGCTGGGCAAGTCTTGATCAGCCCCTGTCTTTGCCTGTAGCAACTCGTACAGGGGTCTCGCAACTCTGGAGAAGTCCTGGATAAACGTCCGGTAATAGCTAAGGAAGCCCAATAACCTTCGTACATCCCCCACCGTCTGTGGAGTCCTGTGTGTGAGAGATCGAACAGCGTCCAGGTCCCTTGGGTCTATCCTCACTCCTTCAGCTGACACCAGGCGCCCCACATACCTGACCTCCCTCCGGAACATCTCACATTTTTCAGGTTTCAGTTTTACGCCGTGACACCGAAGGGCCCTTAACACTCTCCTAAGGCTGTTAACGTGCTCTTCAAACGACTTGGCGTAACACAGGACATCATCTAGGTAGGGTATACAGCACTCGTCCCTTAACGAGTCAAGCATCTCTTCCATGCTGCGTTGAAAAGCAGCAGGCGCATTTGACAGGCCAAAGGGGATCCGGACCCACTCGTATAGCCCCCAAGGAGTAATGAATGCTGTCATTTGTCTGGAACCCTCATCGATAAAGCCCTGGTGGTAGGCTTTACCCTGGTCTAGAATACTAAACCAGGAATATCCCCCAAGCGTGTCAATTAACTCCTGTATCCTAGGCAATGGGTGTCGATCAGGAATGGTCTTTTTATTAAGGAGGCGGTAGTCTACACAGAGTCGAAGCTTGCCGTCCTTTTTCCTAACGCAAACCACTGGAGCGGCGTATGGCGACCGGGACTTGACAATCCATCCTTTGGCCAGGAGTTCTTGTATGTAGGCTTTTACTTCACTAAACAGGGGTTTTGGCACGGCGGAATATGCTCTCTGAACCGGAATGGCATCTTGAAGAGTGATCGACATCTGCAGGCTGGGGATAGATCCGATGTCATCATCGCCTCTACTGAAGACACTAGACTCCTCGTATAACATCTTCTGTGCGATTTCACGTTGATTGTCACTCAGATGCTCCAAGTCAACAGGAGGATGCCACAAGCCCATGTTAGTGTCTGCCTCTTGTGTCCCTGCAGTCTGGACCCTCACAGTCTGCCTTGCTCCACTTGGTTGTCCAGGGTCCACTATTCTTTCGATCCGCTGCAGTGTCCCAAGGACCATGCCCTGTGGTAGGGTTACATCACGTCCTGTGTAATTCCCTACAGGTACAGATATGTACGAGCCACCTTTGTTAGGTATTTCCAAGATCCCCTCTCCAATATCCAAACATTTCAGATGGGTGCTATCCTCTTGTGGTTCAAACAGGACTACCGAATCCAACTGTGCTGACTTAGAAATCCTGCACTGCACCCAGGCAACCTGTCCTGCCGAAATGATGACTCCTCTCTGGCTGACCTTCAGACTGCCGCCGCCTTCATCTTCTTCTGCAGTCCGTATAACTTCAATTAGAGTCCGTGCTTTCTCATTTGGGACATCAATAGCTCCAGCTAATAGAGCGGTGAGTGTTTGCATGAGCTGTTCGGGTTTTCCCTGAATCAGTTCTTCAATCACATTGAAGCCCAGAAGCGGTCTCTCGATTGGCATTTTGCTTACAAGGAACGGGACATTGATGGACAGGCTGGGGTCCTCATTTCCTAGCAAGTTGACTGTAATGACGGTCCATCCATCGAATGGAATAGGGTCTCCATTAACTGCATATACCTCCAGATCATTCCCACATCCCAGTAAGTCTTGCAGTGGCCTCACCTCGATATCAGGTAGGTATTTCTCTTTCCACCCACGGTCAACTATGCTGACCTGTGCCCCGGTGTCGAGCAGTGCCCTCATAGTGAGTCCGTTAAAGTTGCACTGGGTTAATGCTTTGTTTCCTATCAGTTTAATTATGGTGTCAGTTTTGGTCTGGTAAGGATTAAAATTGTTTGTTCCTTTAGTCCTGTGTTCCACTTTTGGGTCTGTTGATTTGTCCCTTTGCCTCTGGTTGGTGTGTCTCTGGTCTATGGCTTTTCTTCTTTCAGGTATGTCCAGCGTTGAGTAGGTTGAATCCGTTTGGGACATTTGTTCCGCGGTCACTGGTTGTCCCTCTGCAGTGGCCGGTTCCCGTTTCCCTGCCGCTGAGATCGTCTCAAGCACCCAGCTGCCCGGTGCCCCTCCTCACCACAAATGAAGCAATGGGGACAGTCCTGTCTCCCTTCTCCTGTACACAGTGGACAGCACCGTGAGCGGCTAATTCTGCGGGGAACTGGTTGACTGGCTGAGCAATGGCAACCCCTCTCCACCCGTCCCGCCAGGGAGTGTTGTAGTGAGTCAACCATGTTGGTAAGGGCGTCGATTCTTGCAGTCAGTTGTTTGATTGGGTCATTTTGTTTTTTTCCCACAGCAGCCGCTGTCCTCCTTCCTCCCTCGTCACTGCCAGGGTCATTGTGGACTTGAGCACTACTTGCTGTGGACTGTTTTGTTCTGGTCGGCGGGCCCAGTCGTCGTAGTCTCTCATTTTCATCACTTGTGACTTTCATTACGTGTCTGAGGATGGCATCATCGGTCACATTACTGTCAGCAAGCAACGGCTTTAATTCGCTGCGGATGTCTTTACATCGGTGACTCAGGCCCTGATAAACTGTGTGTAAAAACACGTCCTGCACAGTGGCTGCACTATACTTGCGGTCTGAATCAGCTTGCCTCGCTGCAAAAAGTATTTTCTGTTTTAGCCCCATTACCCGGTATAAGAACTGTTGAGGGGTCTCCTGGTCGCTTTGTTTAGTGCACAATAAATTCTTGAAATAGTTCTGTGCTGCTCCGATCTCCCAGGTGTGACTGCAGGAACCCTTTTAATTCGTCCACCGTCATGTCATCCTTATTTATCAGCATGTCCTTGAAAATGCCGGGCTTGATGATTCTTAGTACACTTCTGATAATGTCGGTATCACTGAAGTTCTCTCTGAGGCCGGCGTCCATTTGCCTGCATACATTGTTATACGAGATGTCTGACGAGTGGTCCCCAATCTGGCCTCCGTGGATCTTGAACTCGCGGGGCTGGATACATGGGAGTCCTACCATCGGGTATGTACTGCTGTGAGATGCCCGCTGAGATCGTTCAGTCTGGTGCAGAGGTGGTGGTGGAATGGTGTTGCCCTGTGCACTAGGTGGGGCCATATCAGTGGGCTGTGTGGGTGTTGTCATGTACTCTTGTATTTTTCTGCTAAGTGCTTCATACTCTGCAAGCATTTTACTTAGATCAGTGCTTGCTCTAGGTTCTGCCCCCTTAACACCCCCTATATCAGCTGCAGCATGTAGTGGCATCAGGTAAGTGCTATTAGTGGTCAGTGTCTGTTCATCAGTGGTGGGTGAATGTGATACATGTGTAAGGTGAGTGTTTGTATCAACATCAGTTGTACATACAGTAGTGCAAACCTGTTTTGCTGATTTTACAGTCTCTAGCAATGACAATAGCTTACTCATACCTTGGTCCTCAGTCTCAAGCAAGGCTTCACTTGACATGAAGGCATTTATGTACTCAAAACAACCCTCACTGTCCTCCAGATCCAGTTCAGATGAGTCTTTACCTTGTACCGGCCCGATGACCTTGGCAATGTGGAACAGTTCATCAGTAGGTAGTGTGATCAGGTCTCTTCGGATGTCCCACACCAAGCGTTTCCTTGTACGATCTGCCATGCCCTCGCTCTCTGTCACCCCTTCCGTTGCAGCCTCGACCTCAGCATGGAGATAGTTGTCTCCAAACCACCTGGCACGCGCCTCCTGCCTTGTCGTCCGTGGATGTAGCAGCCGCCAGCCTCTAGCCCAACGCTGCCTGGTCCCAAAGGTCCTGAGATGATTGGATCAGCCTCCCCGTGTCACGTGAAGCCGATCCCGGACGAGCCCCCAAGAATCTGTTGCAAGTCTCAGCTCCGGAAACTCAGCAGCCAGATTACTGTGAATACAGGAAACAAACAAGAGAGTCGGGAATTGTGTGTCTTCTCTGCCAGCTCCTCTGTATGTGTGAGTGGCAGCTGCAGATACAGTCCATATACGCGATCTTCCCGTGTCAAAATAAAAGTCTGCTCAGACATTGTATAGAAAAGGTTAGAGCCCTTGTGTGTCTACATTTCCTGTGGGCACCACAGATGCAATGCTGTTTCTGAGCTCTACATGCATTTTTTTTTTTTACCTCAGATAATAATAAAATAAAATAATAATAAATAAAATAATAATACTTTCATTCAGAAAGGACATTAAATTGATCAAAGGTGACAATAACATTATTTTAAATGTTACAGAATATTTATATTTCAAATAAATGTTGTTTCTTTGTAACTTTCACATGATAAAATAATCCAGAAAAATGCATAACTGTTTACAGAAGAAAATATTAAGCATCACAACTCAACATTGATAATAATAAGAAATGGTTCTTGGGTGCCAAATAAACTTTGGATCATGTGACACTGAAGAATGTAGTAATAGCTGTTAAAAAGCAGCTTTGCCGCAACAGGAATAGATTTTAAAATATATTAGTATAAATATAATATTTAATATAGCCTATACTACTATTTTACATTCACAGTCTTGTTTTTAAAATCTACATGGGCTTTCCTACAGTCATACCTCGTTTGCTTTATTTTGTTGATGGCCTCCTATCAGTCTCGCTTTTGTTTTCTGAACATTGTTTTTATAGTACGTTATGATAAGTAAATCTTATGTTGTCCATCTTGTCACGAAACATTCCATCAAGAGATTAGGTAATAATTCATCAGTTTGAGGAGTAGTCAAACAGAACTAAAACTATAATTAAGTGGGACGTGTGCAATATCTTGATTGAGAGAAACCTTTAAAGAGATAGTTCATTTAAAATCACTCATTCTGATGTTGTCCCAAACCTTCATGACTGCCTTTCCTTATAAGAAATGGCAGAATGTTAAAGACAATCTATCCAGTATTATTTCATTTGAATCTTTTTTTCCATTCAATAAACACAAATCTCCTTTTGTGTTATGGAAAAATCATGAGGGTGAGCACATGACTACATTTTCTTTTCCTGGTGAACTATGCCTTATTGGCAGGATCTCACTAGGTGGCATCAGTGAACCATGAGGCGGAGGTCATCGACGCGCGTTACCGTGCACAGTCATCGCGAGATGTATAAATATTGAACATATGAAGTCTGTGCTAACTATTTATATGGCGACAGTGATACAAATATAAAATAAATCATGTGAGGAAATACCCCATAAATGTATCTAATACTCTAAGGCCATGACAGTTGAGTCGTGTATTAATATTATGATACGCAGACCACATTTTTAATAATTTCGATGTACTATTCATTGAGTATAAATACGTAACCCTAATATAAAAGAACATAAGTAGGGCAGTGACTTCACAATAAACATCCCTAAATTCCCCTGCGCGCCCTCGTGTTTCTCGCCGCGCGTTCTCGCAGCCCCGCTGACATCACGCGTGAACCCCTCCCCTGCCCGCGGCGACGCGCTTTAGCGCGGTCTCGCTCCTCTCTTTAGATCAGCAGAATCTGTTCATCTCGAGACGGACAAGATGGCGAAGTGAGTGGGTTGCGCTTTGAAAAGAAAGCAGCGACTCACATAATTTCTTCAACGTTAAAACGTCGGTTGCCTAGATGCTCGTTCGAATAAGCTGGAAAGCGCGTCTTTAAGAAGAAAAATCGCCCCTCAGAGAGAGGTGTTTCGAAGAGAGCGTCGAGGACATCGACTTCTCCGTGTCCTTTCAGGCTAAGCTGCTAGTCAGCTATTCGGGGAATTGCTCAAGAGAAAAAAACAGCCTCAACCTCAGGGGAAATCGTCTTGTTTTTTACTTATATGTCGAGACAACGTATCTCCTGTTGAAACCAATGTCCGTTATCATCTCATTTTCGTCGTTGTGAGTTGTTAAGGACACAGCTAGTGAGGAAGACTCGTTTTAAGGCTAGCTAGCATTGTTTCTACTGGACTGAAGAAGAGAGAGAACAGCCTGAAAACCTCACCCGTTCACACAGTTTCAGAGTACTTCTCGGATTTTAGGACATGGCCAGCAGCAGTGGTTCTAAAGCCGAGTTCATAGTCGGTGGGAAATACAAGCTCGTTCGGAAAATCGGATCTGGATCCTTTGGTGACATTTATTTGGCAATCAACATCACAAATGGAGAGGTAAAGATGAAATGGATGTTTCATTAATGTGCTGGGATAAGAAGATTGAGGGGTTTATACATAGGTCCAACTCATCACATCTGATTACCAGGACAGAGTTCATAAGCTCATCGAAAAATATAGTCCATACAGCCTTGAAAGTTTAGCATATTGTAATATTTGACTTAAACGTAATACTATTTAGGGGGGATAGACGATGTTACTGTCGCTTTCAATAGATCAAGGAATAAAGGATGGTGTATTATCAAATAATTGGTTTGTAAACCAGCTATACGTAACGTTACCAGATAAATAATGATCCTAATTTTGAACATTTACAGGAGGTAGCTGTGAAATTGGAATCACAGAAAGCCAGACACCCTCAACTTCTATATGAAAGCAAGTTGTACAAAATTCTCCAGGGAGGAGTCGGAATCCCACACATCAGGTGAGTAAAGATGTCGGATTATACGTGAAATTATAAGGATTTTAAGTAGATGGGGTTGCTGGACTAGTTTGATCTGGTTTATAGACTAACGTTAGCGTGAGATCGAAAGCAACTGGTCGAGTACAAAGTACACGTCAACTACGCATAATACTTTCCTTAATAGATCATCAATTCATTATATACTTAAATAAGAATTGGATGGTCTCATGTGTGTGTAGTTTTACACTTATTACGATAGTATCGATAGGCTAACTATCGTTAGCCCGTTCATTAGCGTTAGCGTTTCTGCGAGTCCCGTGCAAGAACGGCGTTCTAAATGTATTTAAAAACATTATATGTTTTCTGTAATGTAGTATAAGATGGTTTAACGGATGAGAATTGATCACGAAGTGTGTGTTTGTGCGTTGCTGAGTAATGAGTAAGGAGCGAGTGGGAAATGGCCGCTGCTCTTTTGTTGTGTTTGTTCAACATGTCCTCCCTCTCGATCAGAAAATGGCGGATGAGAGAAAACAAGTTTCAGGGCCTAGTGAGACTGCTGCTCTCTTCTCAAGGTGACTGAGCCATACGAGGGCTGCAATTCGTGTCAAAAATACCTAAAGAGTTAGTTTGTTTTATAATACATTTGTAATTGTATAAAAGAGCTAACCATTGAGCATGAAGCTTTCAATAACTGACTCTAGACGCACAATTAAATAAAACGTAGCTCCTGTTTTGGTTTCACACGAAAAATTAGGTTGTCACGTATTTTTTCTTATTTGCATGTTATTATTAAATGTAAATAACATAGGTTTTACATTCTGATTGTAGAAGTGCTCTACATATTAAAGTGTTAGTGGTTAAATTAGTGTAATTATCCTCATTTTCTGTGCATTATGTATTAACCAATTTTAATATGACTTGGTATAAAAACTTTTATACCATACAAAACATTTTATTACATGGTACATATGTGACCCTGCCCCACCACAACCAGTCATAAGGGTCAATTAAATAACCTTTCCATTGATGTATGGTTTGTTAGGATGTATCCTGCAGATATGAAAACTATTTGAATATCTTGAATCTTAGGGTGCAAAAAAATCTAAATATTAAGAAATTAGATTTTAAAGTTGTCCAAATTAAGTTCTTAGCAATGCACATTTACTAATCTCAAATTAAGTTGTGTTATATTTATAGTAGGAAGCTTACAAAATAAAGTCATGTAACATGATCTTTAATAATATCCTAATGATTTTTGGCATAAAAGAACAATGACCCAATACAATGTATTCTGCTTCAAATATAGCCATGTATTACGACTGGTTTTGTGGTCCAGGGTCACATATTAGATTTCTTTACATGGTTGCTTGATGTGAGAAGGTTGGTAACTCTAAACTTTAACATGTTATTTTTATACCAGATGCAAACTGTAAAATGGAAACTTAAAGCAAAATTTCAGTTATGTTCATGTTTAATTAGCTTGGCCACCCAACAGATATTATTATATGTGACCCTGGACTATTTAACCTTAAATAGCACAGGTATGTTTGTAACAATAGCAAAAAATACACATATAGATTTTTATTTTATGCCAAAAATCATTAGGATATTAAGTAAAGATCATGTTCCATGAAGACATTTTGGAAACTTCCTACCATAAATATATAAAAATTAAATTTTTGATTAATAATATGCATTGCTAAGATTCAAGATTTTCAAATAGTTGTATTTTGGCCAGATATTGTCCTATCCTAATTAATTAATTTATTTAGCTTTCAGATGATGTATAAATCTCAATTTTAAAAAATTGACCCTTATGACTGGTTTGGTCACCCAGGGTCTCATATGAACATTTAATTTGAGTCGTGTGACCAACGCGAGCCTAATCTGCATCTGGAAATATTTCGTCCTCACGTGAGATTCCTGATCGCTTGTATTTCGAAATTTCACCAGACATCGGTAAATGTGACCGCACCTAATTTCTCGCCAAATTGTTTGCTCATTAGCCGTGATTTTTGTTGCTCTTTAGTTTCTCATTCATTGCAGATCCGAGTGTAATGTATCACTTAGTAAACTTAGTCCAGCTGTCAGACGGTTTCCTTAGTATAAATACGAATACCCTGCCTTTGCCATCAATGAACTGCCATTACAGATAGCATTTGGGTGTCCATTTCTATGGCATCTCATGCTGACAGCAGCTTGGCTGATTAGAAATCTGAACTCCTAGACCTTCGCTAGTTATTTAACCCTATGTAGTTACGAGTTGGGTAAATCCTCTCATGGATGGATGGGTTTACCAAACACTTTAAGGACAAGTCCAGATGCAGCCGTTTTTATTATAACAAAAAAGTTGTATAGAATATTATACTTCTAGTTTAATGGTACTGCTTTTAAGCTATGTGTAATTTAGGTTATACATAATGACTGGATTGTACGACCAGATTTTGGTGCCCCACTTTGGCTTGAACTTTTTTCACTGAATGAATTAAAGTTTCCATTAGAAAGGATGCGTAAAAGTACTGGTTTCACTTGCTGGTTACTAGAGCTTGGAAAACCTGCCATGCAAGATTTCCCTCCCCCACACTCCCTAAAACCACTCACTGCCTTTGCTAATGAAAGAAAAGAGCTTTGTGTGCTCTTCAAAGTCTTTTATGTAAGCTCAATCACAGGAAAGTGTCTACTCACTTTATTTAAATATATATGCGTTTACACCAACACCTCTGTGATTAAATACAAGGCAGTTTATTAAAGTTAACATGTTCAGGCAGACTACATTGTTTTGTTCAGTGTTTCCCGTAGTTTTGCTTTGAAAAGAGGAAATGAGTGTCCCACAGAGAGGACTGTAGTTTCCGTAAGCACCAGATTGCTGTTGATATGAGTTTCTGTAAGCATTGTGAATGTGAGTATACTTGTAAAACATGAGTTTTTGGGCTGGATTCATAGAATACATTTAGTTTTTTTTTTTTTTTTTTTTTTTAATTTATGGGTGTTGCTAAGATTTACACAGTTGTAAATTTACATGAAAAGGCTTAAAATTGAAAATCAACAAAAGTTTTCACTTTTCTTATCAGCTTTTGCCATGGATGTGGTTGCTTCCACAATATAACCATCATAGGGATTAGAAGCTAGTTTGTGGCTCAAAGTACATTTTCTATTGTCATTGTGAAATAGTAGATGTTGGTTTGCTGGCACAGATGACTGAGTGCACACTAGTTTACTGCTGCACCTTGTGTCTCCACAATACCTCTTTGTTTAGGAGACTCTCCAGCATGATGGTTGCTTGGCGACTGCTGTAGCAATGTGTTCACGAAATCCGCAACTTTTTTGAACCTCCACCTGCTAGTTGCAAAATTTGTAGAAGCCACCTCATTGATTTTGAACATACCATAAACTTTTTAGCACTGCCCCTATGCTCTACTTTTTTTTTGTCCTGAGGGGGCAGTCCACTCTGGAAGAATGCATCTGATGTGGTTTGTTGAAGACTAGTCTAACACATGTTATATAGTTGTTACTGTGGACTTCACATGCAGTCAAGTCACCAAGCTAGATATATTGGATGCCATTGTCCATAGGGTGTGCCGTGCAACTCTGACACTTCCTTAACTGAAAAGCTTCATGCTTTATTGGCTCAAAATAACTTAGTCAGCAATGCTCAATTGTAATAGTGTTTTAATTATAATTTGCTTGTTATAAAAGCTCATCTTGTAAACTTGAGCAAAGTGTCATGCATCCTAGCTTTTGTTTTAATGCTTTTTTAATGAGGCAGTCTTAAATTTATCGATTATGTGATACTTTTTTTTTTCTTTTAGGTGGTATGGCCAAGAAAAGGACTATAATGTTCTAGTGATGGACCTGCTGGGGCCAAGTCTGGAAGATCTCTTTAACTTCTGTTCCCGCAGATTCACAATGAAAACTGTCCTAATGCTTGCAGATCAGGTAATGTGTGGTTAACTCAGGCTTGAAATAGCAAATATAGTGGTTCCATGGCACTAATTTGGTTGTTTTGCTTTCACAGATGATCAGCAGAATCGAGTATGTGCACACAAAAAATTTCATCCACAGAGATATCAAGCCAGACAACTTTTTAATGGGTATTGGCCGTCACTGTAATAAGGTAAACTTCCACCATTTCCCTATTCTTGTGAGAAAGATTTAAAATTGAGATGGAGGATTGCAAAACTGCAGTTACTAAGGTTTCCTGTTACTCATGGACGAACACTGGCTTGAGGGCCTGTGATAGTTACGTTTGATGTTGTTCTGCTGATTTGGGATGGCTGGGTTCTACAAAGAATATCATAGGAGCAGATAATTCAAACCGCATTGAGTCCTTAGACACAATGTTTACAGCTTAACTTCTCATTGGTTTGAGAATCACCTGACGGTTGGGCTGTGGACATCTGTGGACATGGATTGTATGTCTTTCACTCCTCAAATGGAACTTGTGCATGATATGTGACTTGTGGTTGTTTTTTATTTTTGTTTATTTTTTATTTCTCCCTTGGACTAGGAGCCTTGAAGTGCTTTGCACTGTTTTATTTCTCTCTATTCAAATGTACAGAAGTTGCCTGATTTGTATTTTGTTTCAGATAACTCGTAATTTTGAGCCCTTGCAGACAGGCAACATTTGGCAAAGTTAAAGCATCATGTGCAAAATAAGACAATGACTTACAAGTACAAGCTCTGATGGTCGTCTAACAGTTCAGATCAGTTTCCACTACAAATTCTGGTACTTTTTGGTACTTGAGTGAAGCCTGTATTACCATTTTTGGCAGTGCTGTCTGGAATAAATGTTTACCATTGTGTGTCTGTGTGAATGCCAGCCTCAAGCTTTTATTTTGATACATACACATGAAATTGTCACCTTTTTCACTAAAACTCTGGATGCACACGCTCTGCTTTTGGATGTGTAGTTGTCAACATCCACCCTGGACCAAAAACAAATCCTAGTTAAGAAGTGCAGTGAACTCAGCCGATGGGAAGATCTGATTTAGCTATTGCTTCGCAAACCCACTCTTTCGGTGAGGAATCAAAAGGCCTATTCTCTCGCATTATTCACTCTGCTTGCATCTCTCATACGATCATTACCACTCTTGATCCAGCCCCCAGTAAAACTTTTTTTTAGAGTAAAACATGTGGACGGCTTGACCAAGAACGGTGCAGGCCAACAGGTGACATCAGTTCCACATGAGTCAGTCTAAAAATGGATGTGTTTGAGAGGCAATTGTTAATGTTTCGTGCAGTGATATTTTCCTAGATTTACTTCGAACGCTCAGCTCCAAATATTCCTTCCTGTCTGACATATTCTCCTCACACAGTCCCCCACTCTCCTGTCACATTGCGGATAACCGTACTCAGCTCGGCACCATTGTTAACTAATGGCTTGTTTTGTTGCTTTACCCTGGGCTGCTGTATTGAAATCTCAAATATCACTTCCACCGAAGCTGTCCCATCTTGTCTTTTGTAACTAAACTAAAACTGTTTTTGCAATAACATGCAGGTTAAGTCATGCACCTTTTAAACTGCACGCTTTTTTTTTGTTTTTGTTCTTCAGAGCTTCATCCCTACCTGATTTGGCCTCTCCGCACGCCAAAGTATTCTAGCCTCTTCCTTACTGTAGGTGGTCCGATGATCTGTCAAACACGAAATGCAATATTTATCCTTCACAGGGCTTTTAAAGGGGTGGGGCTGAGTTTTGGTTGGTTGCATTTCTCAAAGCTTCTCATGCCTAATTTTAAAACAAGTGCCCATTGTAGTGAATTGCCCTTCTTAACCCTAGTTGTGCCATTTGTCTCGTTCACCTCACGCCGAGGAGGGCTTAGCTGCTAAACACCGTATGGCACAGCTAGCGTTAAATGCTGCCGAATGTTTATGGATAAAGCCTTGGCAAAGTCAAAAAAGAGAATCAGGCTTGGGAACAATTGGTATAGATGAGATGAAGATCACTGGGTTGGGCGGCCAGAGGTGCCATGTACAGTTTGCCTCTATGGCTCGAGAACCGACGAGGCAAGCGGGCCCTGCATTATACGTTCTGAAAAAACTATAACTATCGGCTAGTATCTGAGCCTGGGCTTATGGGAAGACGTCTGCCATTAGCAGAGCCTCCTCTGAATTTGAGCTATGACGCTTGCTGGTGGATGAAGGATTGCCTTAGGCTTTCTCTTCCCCTCCCTCTGCTCCTCCTCGCGTTCTTTTTCTGAGCCTTGGTGTTGCCTGTCTGCGCTGGCCGTGTGCGGTTGTCAGCAATACTGTTTGATGCACTGCACCCTCTATTGTCTGTTCAGTGTTTAGAATCTCCAGTGGGGAAGAGGAAAAGAAGCTTGGCTGTTAGTTCTTCTCAGGACCCATCTTTCTCAGGATTAAACCAGGTCTGAAACCACAACCATCTCCTAATAATCGCCCAAAATTCTTTTGATTTGATTTTTTTTTTTTTTTTCTGTGCCTTTTGGAGTTCCTTTTCCTATTTGATTTTGATTTTCAACAATAACCATTAACGTTTGTTGGCATTAAACCAGACACACATGCTAAACAGAACTAGAGATTTAACTCCTAATCCAGATTGAAGGGATCTCCGTACAGGCGGGTGAAGGACTTGTCACTTCGGGAAGAAGTAGCTGATTGTTCTCAGCCCTAGTCAGTTCTAAAAATTTTTATATCAGCGTATTTGGTGTAGTACAATTCACTGTTTTCCATTTAAAGAGTTGTTGCAGTTAGACAAAGCACAGTGCTCTACTGTGATTTGTAATCAAGGACTTCATGACGGAATAATTTGATTGGCCTAGTTTCACTGCATCGGGTGCTTGTTCTTGTTGCAGAATGCATCTTTTAGTTTATCAGCAGCACTGTCGCACCGAGGCTTGTTTTCCCGAACCAGCCATCTAACGTTGGAACATACAGTCAGAATATTGCTCGCAACCAATTGCACAACATTGACATTTTAAACACTTGGTTTTTAAACTGTTGCATGTTGCATTTTGTGCTCATCTTTATTTAAATGTTCAGTTCAGCTAAATGAAATTGGATATAACATTTGGAACTCAGCTCCTGAAGTCAAAGAGTGTTGGCATCACAGCCATTTTGTAGTCATCTTCAGAGCACAGGAAGTTAAAATAGCAAAATATTAAATGATTGCGTGGGTTTTTACAGTGATGGCCAAGTACTTGTACCTCCGGCTATTTCAGAGGAGAAGGGCTCTTACATAATTTGAAAATGTTTAAATCAGTTGTCTAAAAAAACACTTATTTAATGCTTCCTCTCTATCGTTAAAGATGCTGAGAGGTGCTCTTTAAGCCATCTTTGCTGTATTGTGGTGTTTTTATACGTTTTAAAAGAGGTGAATCCATAAGATGTTTGGAAATTTCTGGTAAGCTTTGATTTGTAGCTCTTTTCTCCTGATTTGACCTCTAATAGAAGGGTCTAAGTGGAATTGCATGGTTGGCGTAACTAATTGTCTTGACAAGAGGAAATACGTTTCAAATCCCTGGTTGAGCCAAGCAAACTGTGGCACGGCTGAGTGGATGTGTTACAATATGGCTGCTGCCTCAGTGAAAAACCAGTTTGGTGAGGTACTCTCGCTGGGCTGCTGTGTGTGTGTGTGTGTGACAGGATCTGAGTGGCTTTCCACTAATGAGAATGATATTTCAGTCAATGACAGGCTCTTAGAGCTAACTCTTGCATCTCTGCTTGGGTGAAGGGTGTGTTTCCTTTCCCAGTAAGCTTCATTTGCGTTGTAGACTCTGACCCCATCGCTTCATTGATTACAGCCTCTGGATGCATTGTTTTTGTTCTGAGGTCCAGGTAATAGGTCAGACAGCTCACAGGAGGAAGAAAATGAAAAAGGAATGGACTCAAGTGTGCTTTTTCTTGTTTATGAGTCAGTTTTAAAAATAAAAAATGTCTGTGTTTGTGCTTCTCTTTTCAATTTATTTGTATAGTTGTTCCTCATCGACTTTGGTCTGGCCAAGAAATACCGAGACAACAGGACACGACAGCACATACCCTACAGAGAAGACAAAAATCTCACAGGCACAGCTCGCTATGCTAGCATCAACGCACACTTGGGTATCGAGCAGAGGTGAGCACTCCGGCACAAATTATTGATTCAGTTTTTGCTCATTGTGCTCTAATCCATGTTGCAAATTTATTCTGATAATAGTATTTGTAATGGTTTACTGAGCCCTTAGCTCTCTGAAGTCTTTTACAATAACAAGCAGCAGCATAAATTCATGATCGTGGCATTTTGCGACCTTAAGTGATTGGGCTCTGCTTGCTTGCCCTTTACCAAAGGACTGGCATGTCAGTGGTCAGTGAGTTAATGTAGGGTTTTTTTACTCAATCAAACCTACTTTTATTCTGTGCACTAGAACTTTTTTTTTTTTAAGATCTGCCCTCAAACTTGTTCAGAAGTGTTCTGGCTTGACTTAATCTTTTATTTCATCTTAACAGTCGTCGAGATGACATGGAGTCGCTAGGATACGTGCTGATGTACTTCAACAGAACCAGCCTGCCATGGCAAGGACTGAAGGTAAGCAGTGCAGATAAAATGTAGATGTTTATTTTAGGGCCGGGACTTTAACGCGTTAATTTAGATTAATTAATTACACAAAAATAACGCGTTAAAATTTAACGCATTTTAATCGCACTTAGTTTTGCACCGCGGAACGTTTCTCACTGGATGAGATTCCGCGGACTGATAATACTGGAGCACCAAATAGCGTTCAGACAAGATGCGTCCGTCCTAAATAGTATTGTATGTCCCAAATCGTAGTATGTTTAAAAGGGTATTCCAAAGATTCCCGGATGGTCTACTACTTAACGATCAATGCACACTCTTAACGGCTAATATTGCCCGCAACACACTGCGCCGTGAACGAGGATTCGATTAGAACTACAAACACGCATACAAAGTGTTAAAAAACTACAAACATGGAGGATATGCCCGACCAACGGACAGGTAGAGAAAGGGGTTTGAGTGATAAATAATCAGTGTGTAACCTGATAAAAAATATTTTTTAAATGTTATCCGCGTTATATTCCATGTGCAGCAACATTTATAATGATAGGTTTGGTCATTAACGTTTAAATGCATAATTAAGCAAACACAAGAGCAGAGTTCTCGGCATGAAAGACTCGTTAAAGAACGTACCTATTGCTACACTTAATGGCAATATTTCACTGGTCTGTTGGACTTGGTTGAACAAAAATAAACAATATTTTGTTGCTTAAGCTTATGTATTCAGTCATTATTCAATGGTATACTAAAAATCCATGTAAAAATCTTACTTCTCACTGTTCTCAGGTCAAATATTTATATGCGATTAAAATGCGATTAATTTCGATTAATTAATTACAAAGCCTCTAATTAATTAGATTAAATTTTTTAATCGAGTCCCGGCCCTAGTTTATTTATAATAGCTAGATTTTAGATGGGATTGCACAGCATGTCTGAGACAGATTTGTTGAATCTACTTGTTCCTGTGACACTGATTTATATATTGTTGGTTAATTTTAAAAAGCATGCCAGTAACTTTTTAGTTTGAATGCAGGTTATATTAGATATGAATGTTTATTGATGTTAATGCTGCCTTTATGTGATTCGAGCAGGGGAATACTTAATGTATTTAGGTCTTTATTAATGTAAAGGGGAAAAACCTTAAAAGAACCGTCTTAGAATTGTTAGGCAGTATGAAACAAGCCAACAGGTGGTGCCTAAAAAAGTGCTGTAAATCTGCTTTCAGCTGGGTTATTTATGGCCCCCAGCACTGTGGGATTGCACACTGATAGACAGCCAGTACCAGATCTTAGTGTGCAACGTTTTCATTTTTGCCCACAGGCTGCCACAAAGAAACAGAAGTATGAGAAGATTAGTGAGAAAAAGATGTCGACCCTGTCGAGGTGTTGTGTAAGGTATGTGAAATTCTACATCTTCACAGCAAGGCTTCTCAAAAGTCTGCACGCATACATGCTATAAAACCTCTGCTTAGTGTAAAAGTTGTGATGGTAAATTCCCAGGCTACATGAGTATCTCCAGAACACTTCAATACTAACTGTATATCAATATGATGCTTGTCCATCTTTTTTGCATGGCTTTTTTTGGTGTGTGTATGTGTATATTTATTATGTGTGTGTGTATATGTGTGTGTGTATATATATATATATATATATATATATATATATATATATATATAATATGTGTGTATATGTTAAGGAAATATATTTATATATATATAATCTTAGTTATATACAAAGTTTTTACATACAGATACATATTTTCTGAAATATATACATTTATGTGTGTATTTCTAAAAATAAATATACACCGTATGCAAACAAACTTTTGAATGCAGCTCTAGATTTATTTAAATATCTGCGATGCAGCTTTAATATGCACTTTATTTACATGCGTGTAGATTACGCACAAGCGTGTCAGAGCGGCTCCGTTCAAACTAAATGCTGCTACACTAAGCGTTATCTACAACTGTAAAGCTTCATTATAATGTTCATCTCAGAGTGCAGTGTACGCTATTTTGTCAAGTTTGTAAGTTAAATCATTTATTAACCCACGCAAACACAGGATATTACATCAATATCTTTGAGTATGCTAACTCTTCATTGCGATTTCAAAATAAGTTTAAACCCTCAGTCTTGCGTTGACACATTTGGATGCCCACATATTCAATAAATGACTGTAAAAGTGGCTGTAACTATTCTATCGTGACTGAATTGCCTGATATTAAAGATTAAGTGGACATTTGAATTAATTGTTGAGTCAATATTAAACAAGGGTTAGATTGTGTAGTAAAGTGTAAAAACACTTTCAGGCCGCTGCGCGCTTTTGTTCTCAAGCATATGATTACTTGCTTTTGATATTTTATTTGAACTAATTATTGCTTCGTTGCCATTATATATGTATTTTAAGAAATTTTAAAGGCTATTGTTCACTTGTCTATTTATATTACAATTTTTTTTTTTTTTATAATTATCAGATTACTCGATTTAATCGTCAGAATGATCAACAGATTACTCAAATACCAAAATAATCGTTAATGACAGCCCAGCTCGCCAGGCTTTTCTGTTCTAGCCTACATGACTGTAATTTCAGTCCGCCTTTTTCCTGCTAACATTGCTGGCTATTTATTATAATAATAGGATATAAAAACTTTTTTCATTTTGTTAATTTCCTTATCTTACAAAAAAAAAAGAAGCTGGTCAGGTTGACATGACATGGAGCTTGGTAATTGTATTCTTTCATAACATGTGTCTGTTTTTTTTTTCTCCAGGGGTTCCCAGCAGAGTTTGCCATGTACCTGAACTACTGTCGTGGGTTGCGGTTTGAAGAGGCACCTGACTACATGTACCTGCGTCAGCTTTTCCGCATTCTTTTCAGGTGCCTGACTATTTCTTGCTTTACCTCAACACTCCCAACTGGCCTAGAAACGTCAAGACACTCCCTTGTTTTTCATATCTTTGTTACCACTGAGGTCAATTTTTTTTCAAGTAGAAAGTCTTGCCAGTTGTGGTGTCCTTGTGTTTATTTTTTTTTTTACTTGTGGTATCTTACTTCATTTGGTTTGTGAGTATACTAACTCACTCTTGATCACTTCCAGGACTCTGAACCACCAGTATGACTACACATTTGACTGGACCATGCTGAAGCAGAAAGCAGCACAGCAAGCGGCCTCCTCAGGGGGACAGGGGCAACCGGCACAAACCCCCACAGGCAAGCAAACTGACAAACCCAAGAGTAACATGAAAGGTTAGTAGCAAACAGCCAAGCGACGTTTTCAGCGCAAAAAACAGAGACACCAATTGCTTAGCTTACATTTGTAAAAACAAAAGTGGATTTGGAACATTCGCTCCCCAAAAGATTCATGAGATGCAAAGAAACGGTGTTAGTTCAAGGATGCACCCCCTACAAAAAAAAGAAAAAAAAAAAAAAGATTCAATTGGTATGTCTTGCAAAAGCAAAGACGTCCTTGGGAAATTTGACTACTAACTTTGTACAAAAAATAAAATGTCTATTCTTCTCTGGGACGAAGGGTTGGCTTCATAATCTTTTCTGTGAATGTCAGATAACCATCCCTTAAATTAACCCCTTTCTAAATGGGATGCTCTATTTGACAGATTTCTCCCAATCATTGTTCCTGGATCTAACACTTGTTAGTCTTGATTTATAATGGTCTCTTCAGTACAAACATGGATACGTGGGAGTGATTTCTAACCACAGACTAACCAAGATCATATCATTTCCACATCTTTTCATTGACTCTTACTCTACTTTTCGACATGTTTGGTATTAAGGGAACTGTAATGCTATATGTTCATGTTGATGACTCAACAGTGATATTTTTTGTGATTCTAGTTGTGGATCTGCTTTCCAGCAAAACGTGTAACCCAGTCTAGGTATATGGACCTGGAGTCGAGAGTTCCTTTTTTTTTTTTTATCCATCGTATTATGTTTCCTAAGGCAGAACTGTTACCGATTAAAAGGGATGTTAATGAGCATATAGAGTCTGTTTCGCACTACATTAGCGATAAGTAGTCCTGGTCAGATGGTGTAGGCTTTAATGTAGTCTAAATCTGTTGTGCATCTAATGCAGAGTAGGCTTGACACTTGGAAGGGCACAGTTAAGTGGAAAAGCTGTTGTCAGTCCTCTTTCACTGCTATGTCCTTTAGTGCCCTGTTAAAGCTGGACTACGGCAGTATTCGGTTTAGGTGTTTATTACTATTAATGGTATACACCTCAATGAGTTGCCTTTGGTGCTTAAAATAGTCCTATGTGCATTCTTGTGATGTTTGCAAGATTTATAACATAGCCTTGTTTGTAGGTTATAAGAATATGTTCAATAAATGTCCTGCAGTTGTGATATTTCAAAGCCGTATTGTCCTGTTATCTATATAATCAAGTGAACGAGATGTCTTTTTTGCCTCTAGGTCTAAATGGCCACAGAGGACGGTGGGTTTATTATAGCGACTGTGTGCCGTCAACCCACGCAGGCAGCTTTTTTCCCAGCTGAGCTTTGTGATCTATTTCCTCTGTGACGTTATACATGGCTTTTAGAGTCTTTTATTTTTTCTTCTTTTCAATCCCATGGTTCAAGTCATGTTCTTTGTTGGTAGATGCTAGGTTAAAAGCAGGAACTGTTTTGCTCTCAAGGTTCATCCTGAACAACTGCTGTTAAAAGTGGCTAGACTAAGAATAGCATTTGCTGATGAGGTGGTGTTGGTCTAATCCTTTGTGCACGCTGTTTTAGTTTGATTGCACCCCATCCCCCCTCGAAATCCAGGTTGCGTACCCTGCTTAGAAATATGATTGTGAAAGATTTACGCATCTTACAGGCTCAGAAATAGACTACTGTCCCTTTAAGATCCCCACAGCCAAGAATTTAAGTGGTGTGACGCTCAGGAGTGTTTGAGCTTGAAAGAACTTTATTTGCAGGGGATTGTTGGTTTCTTGGTTACCGGCGCAACTTTGTTAGTTCTGCAACAATGGAGACCCGGAGCTAGCGCTTGCTGTATTATTGTTGAGATTTGTCCTGAGAGTGCTGCGTCAGCATACTTCCTCATGCTCAATGAATGCAGACTTGTCAAGCATTTAATTTCTCCCCTTCTCCTTGTCTTTTTTTTCACTCCTCAAATGCTCCATCAGTGTCCATAGAAATGTCAAGGCTGCGGTAGCTAAATGTAACTATACTCTGCAAGTAGTAGCAGCTCGAACCTAACAATCAGGTTACTTGGCAACCGGTTTGAATCATCTATCCATTGTGGATTAGTTATAAATGACACAGGCAGTGACACAAATGGGCGACAACTTGGCTTTTGAATCTAAAAATACTGTTGTAATCCTTTTGTAGCTTCTGAAAAGCCAAAATCAGATTTTTAGATGAGGAAATAAGTAAATGTTATGTTTTCCAAGCATAATTTTTCAGAAGAGTAAAACTTAAAACAACTCTTTAGATTTTATTCCCTGTTCATATTATCCTGTTTGATTTTGTGCTCTGTTTGCCTCAGGCAAAAGCACATTGATTTTTTTTTTTTTTTTTTTTTTTTTTAGAAACCGACCACAGTTGAGAGTACTGCACTGGAAACATTTCAACATACGTCATAGGTCTGTCAGGTTGTTTTTGTTTAAGATTGTGACTGTACGTGACTCGAAGCTCCTTGTGAGGTCAGGAATTATACTTAAATCAAATCTGTCTTGTTTTTCTCAGCCAGTTTAGTTCGCTTTAACTTAAAGGGATAGTTCATTCTAAAATTACAATTGACAAACCTATGACTTTTTTTCTGTGGAACACTGATATATTTCTCAAAAGTAATGTACCCAGGACTTTGTATATATGTATATGTGACCCTGGACCACAAAACCAGTCTTAAGTAGCATGGGTATATTTTAGTGGTGGGCCGTTATCGCCGTTAATCTATTCTCAAATTTGGTTTGGGAGCTGGGTCTAAACTACGCAAGCAATGATGACTTTCACCTTGATAGTTTAACGCGGATGTATACCGAAGACTATAGAATATGGTCGCGCGTTTAAGTCTCCTCCGCCAAAACACAGACGGGATCGCGTCGTCCTCCATTCATAAAAACCGAATCTACTATAGCGAAATGCCACGTAAATTCGTCGTTTTTTGGATTCATAAATCAAATGTTGGTCAGTCACTTAATTCAAATCGCGATATGGACTAGTGTATGTGAAAACTGAAATGCAAAAAGACCGTTTTAATATGAATCCGATATGTTCCGTTTGCCTAGCTGTATGTATGCATTGCGGAGACGAGCTTTTACTACACGCATACTGAAACACACGTGACGCTCCCGGTAAGTTTTGGCATTTTCATCTCACATGAACAGAAACTCAATCTCCCAAACTGCTGTGAGTGTCACTTTTACCGTTTCATTTGAGAAAACTAGCATATCATACTGTTTACACAGAAACTTCACGGCAACCTGTCAAAATAAAAGTACGGTGTAACATGTAATGGGCTGGGTAGGTGTTGACGTTAAAAAAAACACACAATCTAATAGGTAGAAAAAATAATTTCATTGTTAGTTAGTTAGTAAACACAAGTACATCTAATTGAACATAATTTATTTTCATCAACAAATTATCATAGAACAGCTTTATGAGCTTTATGATCCATTCTCAAAGACTTTAAGTCATTATTTGGGTAGCACACACATTCTGAATGCCTTCATCAGAATTCAAATTAGCCATTTTAATCTAGATTAATCTAGATTAATTCCAAGATTTAATCTAGATTAATCTAGATTAAAAAAATTAATCTATGCCCACCCCTAGTATATTTATAGCAATAGCCAAAAATACATTATATGGGTCAAAATGATCGATTTTTCTTTTATGCCAAAATTAATTAGGATATTAAGTTAAGATCATGTTCAATGAAGATAATTTGTACATTTCCTACCATAAATATATTCAAACTTAATTTCTGATTAGTAATATGCTAAGAACTTCATTTGGACAACTTTAAAGGTGATTTTCTCAATATTTAGATTTTTTTTTTTTTTTTTGCCCCCTCAGTTCAAATATTGTCCTCTCCTAATAAGGCATACAACAATTAAAAGCTTATTTATTCAGCTTTCAGATGTATACATCTCAGAATGTCAAAAAATTGACCTGTATGATTGTGGTCCAGGAAGACTTATTATAAAAAATATACACGCTGCCATTTTTTTTTGTCCTTTCATAGAAATTAGATTTATCTTCCAGTGTCCCTTTATTCTTCAAAATAAGTCATAGCAATTTGGAATCATGTGAATTGAATTTTTAGATGGACTATCCCTTTAAATAGTACTTTATAGATGAATATTGTGCTGCTTTTTAAGGCTGGTAGCGTCATCTATTATGTGTCATGCCCCCTCATTTAGTTCTTGACGTGAAGGTTTCTTGAAGGGACAGCTGCTTTGCTCTGAGCTGGTTTTATTTAACCGTAGAGTGGCTGATCGTGCAGCAGCTGAGTTGGTTAAGGTGTCAGTCGACTATAGAAATGTAAGAGTAACATGCATCGGTCATGGTTAGGGAACGTCTTGGCTGCCTGGTAAGCATGGACTGTTGTAACGAAAGAGTTTATCCCCTCTGAGCCCGCGTGAGTTTGACATGAATGTTTTCCTGAGATTCTCTGCAGCAAGTCTCGACTTTACTGCAGAGAGGGACTGATGACTTTGCACTTTCTCTCTTCCAGGACTGAATAATGCTTTGACTTGGTTGGACGCATTGATTACAGTAGCTCAACCCCATTCAGCTCGGTGGCACTAACTCTTAACCCTCTCCTCTCTATCTCCCTCTCTCTCCCTCTCCCTCTCTATCTGTCTCCTTGTCTTGCAGGTTTCTAAGCATTAAGACAATGTAATGAAGCAGAGCAGAGTGGTCGTAGCAGGATTTGCCTTCCAATCACACCCCGGCATCTAGGATCAAATTCACCAGAACCTGCCAGGCACTGTGGGCAACCTTTTTCCTGTTAAAGAACTTTTGTTCCATATACTATATATGTAATCGGTATATATAGATAAGATGCTCCGCATATATCTATATATTGGTATGTATATACTATATCCACACAGAGAGCAGGCTTGGTTTGGAGTTGGAAGCTGTAGCCTTTTCTATTGTCCTGTCCCTTGAGACTTTCGCCCCCTTCTTCTTTGAAACGGCAAACTGTAGAAAAATGGGGATATGATTGTGCACATGCCGATATTTTCCCGAGTTTTCTCCTTCAGGAAAGCTGTTTGGGGTCCTTCCTGAATTCTCGGTTGCCCATCAGAGCAGTTTTGGCCCCCACCTTTTCCCTTCTCATCGTCCTCTCGTCACCAAGCGTGGCACGAACCCAGACACTCTTCTGTCAGAATGGAGACATCCGAGACACATTTTTGTCCTTCGATATTTTTTTTTTTCTTCCTTTCCTCAAGCAAAATGAAACATCTGAGATTAAATCTGTTTTGTTTGTTTGTTTGTTTCAAATGTATCCAAAATTAAAAAGGCAAGCATTGGGTTTTGTTTTTCTTTTCTAAAAAGGTAATTACGATTCTGCCTGCTGATATGTGCTAGAGAGCTTCTAATGTGAAGATAAAAAAAACATTCTAGTGACTACTAGGTTTCTCTTTAGAACGCTGCATTAACTATATTGTACTTGGTATTCTGAAGTCTAAAAAATAAAAGAATAAACTCTACAGAAGCATATTCATTACAAATTAGGCATCACTCTGAACTAAACCTGTATGTTAATTGCTTAGATGAAAATTGTATGCATCTGATCTGGGTTTTTTCTCTTTGGAAAATGTTCATGTTGATTGAGAAAGTATCCATTTGTACGATTAATTGCTATGATGGGCTCAATGTTCTGTTTTTGAGAGAAAAATGTGCTCACTCCACCCTTCCAGTTACCATTTTTTTTTTATATGCATATATCTTTTTTTTTTTTTAAATCAGAAAAAATATACTTTTTCAGTTTTATAGAGTTGTCTTTCCCTGTATTGAATCGATAATTTTGGGGAAAGGGTTTTTTGTTGCTTCTTCCTGTGGTGAAGCAGATCCTCTTGTAAAATATCTCTGGGACTTTCTCTCTGCAACAATTTTTCGCTGCTGTTGGGTAGCGGTCTTTTGCTCATTTCCTTTTCTTTTTTTATTGCAAAGAAAATGTTGGAGGGTTTCTTTTCTATATAGTTTTGGGTCTTGTGAGGCAAGAGCAATTTGATTTTCCTTCTGTTTTCCTCAGCCTTTAGCCACGACAAATGCACACCAGTAACTTGGCTTTTTCTTTTCTTTTTGTTGTGTTCCTTGCCTCCAAACTGTCCCTCAGAACCAGCTTTAAGTACTTTACAGCTGGACATTCTATAAAAGTGTAATTTATTCCCTTTTAGCATGTCAGAATAAATTAAAATGACTTCTCATAAATGCTGTCCCCGTCTCTGTAATTTTACGAGAATGCACATAACTCGGATTACTGATAGACCCCCCCCCCCCCCTTTCCATTTGTTCAGGTATCTGTCTCTAGTCTGCACATTTAATGTTGAAGTACTACACAACCTGGCTTCAAACTTTTGTTTTTGAACTGAAAATTAAAATGCTTTAAAAATGAGAAAGCAAAATGCTTGGTTCTCAAAAAAATGTAAAGCGTTGAATGACTTTGTCTCTAGTGTTTAAAGGGACATCTTTATGGAAATGATCTCAAGATATTGCTGTAATTCAGGAAAGCAGTTCTTGTGGGGGTGGTGGGTAGTTCTAGGTGCTCGTGGTGTTTTAAATTTCCAGGATTTATATCTGTAAATATTAAAATGGCTTCAAACGGCAGGTGTGGAAATTGGTTTATGTGCTCATTGAAGAAACCAAAATGGCTGCTTCAGTTTTCTGAAACAATGCTTTTTAAAAATTAATGCATTTGTGTTACTTACTAATTATTAAAAAAAAAGTTATTTTCTGTTAGGGCAGCAGATTTGTCAGCCTTGTTATCTTATGAGTCATCTGTAGGTGTTTCAAATGCAAGCATCGTCATAGCTTGCCTGTTAAGTAGTTAAGTAAATGACAAAGTAGTTTAAAATGTGCTAAGAGTAGGTCTCAAATGGGACACTTCAGGGAAATGAACATGGGGGAAGGGAATGGGGTTCAGATCAACGCATGCACAAAACAGCTGCTGCCTCATAGGGGGAGGGAATAGGAAGGCCCACAAACCTGTTCAACAGAAAGCATCAGTATGTGTAGTTTAAACCTAAAATTTAATGTATCTTGGGCTTTGTATGTCCATGTATGTACATCTAACAGTTTAAACTCTTCCTTCCTGTAGTCTTTGGTGTATTATTTAACGGTGGCCTTCATTCATAAAGTATGAATGAGTTATTGCCCACTGAAGGCTCTGCAGAAGGCCTCTCTTCCCTTTATGGAGGTGGAGTTCTGACACACCACGTGAGTCAAGTGTCACATGACCGCACACACCATACTGCTGTGGCGGTGTAATGTAATCCATGCTACATTACGACTTAATCTCTCTCAGTCAGTTCCTCTATATCCCAATGTGAACACATCATGAAATCTGTTTGAAAAGATGAACTTGTTTTTTGCATTGAATGTACATAAATGTAACCTTGGACCACAAAAGCAGTCATAAGGGTCAATTTTATGAATTGATTTGTATATCATCTGAACGCTGAATAAATAAGATTTCAGTTTGTTAGGATAGGACAATATTTGGCTGAGACACAACTGTTTGAAAATATAGAATCTGAGGGTGCAAAAAATCTAAATATTGAGAAAATGCCTCAATACTCAATTTGCAAATTAAGTTCGTAGCGATGCATATTACTAATCGAAAAATAAGCTGATATATTTATAGTAGGAAATTTACAATTTTGTTTGATGAAACACAATCTTTACTTACTACCCTAATGATTTTTGGCATAAATTTATTTTTTATTTTTTAGTTGTTTGCTACAAATGTACCTGCGCTACTTATGACAGGTTTTGTGGTCCAGGGTCACAAATAAATAATAAAAGCAAAAGGCAAACTGTGTCTCAAAGGAATTCAACACAGGTTTTTATTTATTTTTAAATATTTAGATCTGTCTATCCACCTTTTTCTTTAACGCAGGCGTAAGCCTAAGAGTGCGACTTCTGGTTTATTATCCAGTATGGGAAAAATAAGAAAATTAACAACTTGTAGTAAACATTAAAACTGTTTGCATGCAAACCGGTGTGTTCATAAGATAATATGTTAAAATAACATGGTAGGACACACCAATTTGCAATATCAGGCTGAAAAACGAGCTGTTGTACAGCTAGAAATAGCTGGATGCTTATGAGACCGGAAGCTAGACCCATAAAATGCACAAATGACCACGCCCACTCTTATTGGCATAGTTTGAAAACGAAAAGGTTTTTCTGATGTGCATCGTGCCAGAAAAACATTAAAATGGCCCCAGATTGTAGTTTAACCACGAAAATCCTTTTATTGTTTTATTTAAAGTCGCTACTTTTATTGTTTTTCTATTGCATTCTGTGCTTGTAGAGCAAATAACTTACAAGCCTATTTAGCCTCAGGGTAACGACAAAATTGCTACATTCCTATCACATTCACGCTTTTTAAGACAAAAAATGTAATATCTGAATATACATGTAAGCGTCTAAGGGATTTGAAACTGTCCATGTGACATGAGATGAATTTACATCAGACTTAATCTCATCCAAACAGCAGATTAATCTCTCTGAGAACTGCTGGATGAACTGGGAGTGGTCAATCCATACACACACAGCATGACACACGCCTCCTGTAGGGCAACTTCACATCAGTGAGAACACACCCTAAGAATAAACGCTCCTGCTTTTTAAGTGACCGAGAATGACACACATTAAATCAGTACAAGATTCATGTTGGTTTATTCTGGATTTTGGTTCATCATTTACACATTTCATGAGGGACACAAACTTTTTTGTAATATATTTTACACCATATATTTATAACTGGCTCATACACACCAAATGCGACAGCTCAGAATAGAATTTTAAAATAAAAGAAATGCTTATCTCTCACGCCTCAGGGCAACGACATGACACACAGTTCCTCCCTAGTCAAACACAAGCGCCTCCATGTGGCATTAATGAGACCTTGCACCGGTTTCGATGAGGCTTTGTGACACACAGGCTGCTTCAGGAAAAGATCACGTTTCATCCTGTTGTTTCAGCGTCAGCTGGTGGGCTGGGTTCAGTAACTGTATGCGTACTACGAGGGGTAAACGAAAGCCAATCCATTTGAAATTATATCAATGTGTTGTAACACAGAGCTATCCGACTGAGGGGATTGAATTGCAGTTACCCCCTGCGCTCACCCTATATGTAATTACTAGAAAGACTCATGCTGTGAGACCAGAACAAGCAGTTTAATACCGTTCTTTTACATTAGGCTAGACAAATAATAATCTTTACAATGGAACATTCGCTCAAATGTTTAATTAGTGCGTCTCATAAAACTGTAATGAAAAGTACGATGCACCTTTACACGTTCAGACACACCCAGCACGGCAAAGCTCTGGAAATGCCCACAGCATGTGGTGTCATTCACTGTCTCACAAATTTCCGACACACCCTATCTTAACCTGGCATTGGCTTTAACATTTCGCAATGCACACTTAACACGCAGATAGCGAATGTCTTTCAGCTGCATTAATCACAGCGCAGAATCCGTCAGAGGACAATGTTGAATGAACGAGTGAGTGAGTGTGAATTATTCATGCTAAGGGATTAGCCACTCCTCATACATAGAATGAAAGGCCCATGATAGTTCCTAAGCTCGTTTAATGGCTTTAAGAATGGACCGAACTATCAAGTTAGTGAATTTAAGTTCACTTTTCATGACTTTGCGGTTAATCAGTGTAATTTTCGTAACAACATACAATTTAAATTCCAGCATATAGGCTACGCAGTGGCTAGCGTGAGTGTTAGGCCTGCTACTGAGACGTTGTTTTAAGCTTAACTAAAATAGTGAAACCAGTTAAACAACAGCTTGTAGAGCACTCAAAAGACATTCGACTGGTTGTTAAATGTCATTTGAGTGGGTGAGATGTATACTCTTAAAAAAATAGAGCTGTTTGTGTTCACATAATGGAGATGAGACCATTCTCTCATGTATAGCTTCCCGGGAATTTTTGTAGTTTTTGGAATGTTACAGATCGACGTTCCTAGAATGCTGCGTTGTGAAAGTGAAAATGAAAATTCAGTTAAAAGAACGCTTAGGAGTTTACTAATCTCGTTATCGGCCCTTATTTTTTATTTATTTTTTTTACGCGGAAGTAAGACTATGGACTAGATTAGCCGCGAAATAAGGAATACCAGAACAACAACTTGCAGTAAAGGGTAAAACTGATTGCGTTGCAAACCAGTGTGTTCATAATTAATATAATACATTAAAATAATATAGTAAGACACACAAATTTGCAATATCAAGCTGTTTCATACAGATAAAAACAAAAGTGTTTTACGACACGCCATTAGTCGGCCATATTGGCGCCACAGAATGTAAACAATGCCAATGAACCGAACAAAACTCATATTTTGCTGATTACTGCTGCTGCACATGATCAGTTATTGTCTTGTTTGGGGCTTTGCTGATCGGTCGGACCAGGAGAAACAGCTGGAGTACTATAGACTGCCAAAAGTTACAACAAAAGTGCAAAAAACTGTCCAAGGGACAAAAGGCGTTTGTGGTTTGCCAAACTGAAGAATTTTGACAACATTCATGTTTGTTTTGATAATTTCCGGTCAGGTAGGTGAATTATAAGGCTAATATCTAATATCATATTACTGCTCATATGTGTATCTTACCACCTATTAACTTTAGTTTGTCAAAATATTGCACCCTTTCCTACTTACTGTCTGAGGAATAGTCCTTCTCCATATGATTTAGCAGCTTCCACACGTTTTTTTCCATGGTTTAGACAGCGTATATTTGCAGAACAACGTATTTAGTAGTACATTAACTAAAATCCATGCTGTTGTTTACATCCGAGTACACCAAGTAGCAAAACAAGCTGTTTTGTACAGCTTAAAATAGTGTTTTCACGACATGTCATTAGTTGGCCATATTGGAGGCACTGAACATAAATGATGCCACTGAACTGAACAAAACTTGCATATTCTGCTGATTATTGCTGCTGAAATTGGTCAATTATTGTTATGTTTTAGGTTGTACTAATTGGCTGAAATGGGAAAAAAAACATTTGTAGTACTATAGATGGCCAAAAGCTATAACAAATCAAAGAGAAGTGCAAAAAACTGAGGAACAAAAGGTGTATGTGGTTGGCCAAACTGAACCAAGATTTGTATTGTGTACGTATTGCTTACTACTTTCTTCTCTATATGATTTAGCGGTGTCCACAAGGTTTTTCCATGGTTTAGACCGCATTAATTAGCAGAACAATGTTTTAAGTAGTACATAAACCGTGAAATCCATGCTGTTGTTTACATCCGAGTATCACCAATATGGTCACACATCCGGGTAACTGACCAAATCATGATGTAAGTGCAAACCCTCTGTTGGGCAATAATGAAAAGAATAACGATGTGCAGTAAACGGGAAAACTGTTTGTACTACAAACCATGCTTATAATTAAGACACACCAATTAGCTAAACAAGCTCTTTTTTTACAGCTAAAGATATTGTTTTCAAGACATGTCATCAGTTGGCCATATTGGAGGCACTGAACGTAAACGATGCCACTGAACTGAACGAAACTCGCATATTTTGTTGATTATTGCTGCTGAAAGTGGTCAATTAATGTTATGTTTCAGGTTGTACTAATTGGTTGGACTGGGAAAAAACATTTGGAGTACTATAGATGGCCAAAAGTTATGACAAATCAAGGAGAAGAGTGGAAAAAACTGAGGAACAAAAGGCATTTGTGGTAGGCCAAACTGAACCAAGATTTCCAGGTCAAGAATCGTGACAACATTTATGTTTGTGCTCTTCATTTCTGGTCAGGTAGGTGAAATAATGGGCTGTTATCTTAATTAATACTGATTGTGTGTATCTTTACCACCTATTAACTTTAGTTTGTCAAAATATTGCGCCCTTTCCTGCTTACTGAGTCCTCTATATGATTTATCAACTTCCACACTTTTTGTTCCATGGTTTAGACAGCATAAATTAGCAGAACAACGAATTCAGTAGTACTTTAACTGTGCGAGTTGAAAGACTCTTGCAATGTAATGTTTGAAAAACATTTTTAGAACAAACTGGTTGCTGATTAATTGCCTCTTGACCTAACAGCTTTTTTTCTGTAATGTGTCACTAGATAGACACACGGCACACTCAATACTGCTTGTCTTACCGAGCACATGGCGGACAGTGTGGCAAATCACGGGAATTCTCAGTCCAAATGGAGCGGCAGTGTGTGGTCTTGGTTAAACAGATGGCTAAAGACGTTTGGCCTTGGGAACATTGGCATTTGAATGAGAAAAATGGAAGGAAGAGGAAGAACACACCTTGGCATGCCAGGTGTGCCATGATCAGATTAATCAGTTAGTGTGTATGTGTGTGTCACATTTCCACAGCATTACCAACCATACAAGTATCTCCACCCTGTAGATCTCTTCCTCTGCGTCATATGTGCATGTCTGAGCCAGAATGGAGAGATTTGTATTACATGTAGGTCAGAGTTTAGCATTTACTGTCAACTTTATTTAATCACATGTCAGTGTGTTTTATGTACAACAGCAGGTCATATAAAAGTAACGAAACTCCTTAACTAAAATCGGTCCTTAACCTGATGAAAAGTTTGATTCGGTTTAGGCATTCCATCGAAATCATGTCTAAACATGTTACTACACGCTAAACTGACTTATGTATACTTGCTGATCACAATAATCATTTCTGAAAAAGGAGTTTTATTACGTCTCTAATGCTCTTTAGACACGTGTACTAGCCTTTTGAGATTTTCATGCTGTTTGAGCAAAGACTCATGACTCAGACTTTTATTGCTAAACTGCAATCCACAAACAAAAGACCTGAGCAGAATGTTTACAGGTAATTTTTACAGTTGGAAAACAGACATATTGCAAACCCAACCACAAATAACAAATCTGAACAACTATATGCATTGTGTTTATACACATAATTCCTAAATTCCCATAGTTTTTCTTCAAAAAATAAAAGCCAATGAAAAAAATAATTAAACTTACAAAGATGTGATATATGTACACTGCTGTTTTTTTTTAAATAAGTCCTTTCTGCTCATCAAGGCTGTTTATTTGATTAAAAATTCAGAAAAAACAGTAATATTGTGAAATATTATTGCAAATTTAAATAGTTGTTTTCTATTTTAATATACTTTAAAATAGAATTTATTCCTGTGATGCAAAGCTAAATTTTTAACATCGTTACTCCAGTCTTCAGCGTCACATGATATTTCAGAAATCATACTAATATGCAGACTTATTATAAATGTTGGGAACTGTTGTGCTGCCTAATATTTTTTTGGAACCGTTGATACTTTTTTCAGGATTCTTTGATAAATAAATTGTTAAAAAGAACAGCATTTATTTAAAATAGAAATCTTTTGTAACGATATACACTACCGTTCAAAGTTTGGGATCAGTAAATTTTGTCTTTCTTTGTCTGAAAGAAATTAATACTTTTATTCGCCAAGGATGTGTTAAATTGATATAAAGCGATAGTAAAGACTTATATTGTTAGAAAGGATTTCTATTTTGAATAAATGCAGTTCTTTTTAACTTCTTATTCATTAAAGAATCCTGAAAGAAAGTATCACAGGTTTCAAAAAAATGTTTCCAACACTGATAATAAATCAGAATATTAGAATGATTTCTGAAAGATTGTGTGACACAGAATACTGGAGTAATGGCTGATGAAATTTCAGTTTTGCTTCACAGAAATATATTAAAGTATATATGTGACCCTGGACCACAAAACCAGTCTTAAGTCGCTGGGGTATATTTGTAGCAATAGCCAAAAATACATAGTATGGGTCAAAATTATTGATTTTTCTTTTATGCCAAAAATCATTAGGAAATTAAGTAAAGATCATGTTCCATGAAGATTTTTTGTAAAATTCCTACTATAAATATATCAAAATCTAATTTTTGATTAGTAATATGCATTGTTAAGAACTTAATTTGGACAACTTTAAAGGTGATTTTCTCAGTATTTTGATTTTTTTGCACCCACAGATTCCAGATTTTCAAATAGATGTATCTCGGCCAAATATTGCCGTATCCTAACAAACCATACACCAATAGAAAGCTTATTTATTGAGCTTTCATATGATCTATACATCTCAGTTTTGTAAAATTTTACCTTATGACTGGTTTTGTGGTCCAGGGTCACATATAGATTTTAAAGTATATTAAAAATAGAAAACTCTTATTTTAAATTGCAATAATATTTCAGAATATTACTCAATTTTCTGTATTTTTAATCAAATAAACACAGCCTATATTGAGCAGAAAAGTCTTATTTAAAAAACATTTTTTTTTTGGCCTCATGTGTTTTGCTATGACAAAGTGTTTTGTCTGGCCTTTCTATTGTTGTTTCTGGTTATGTAGCTGTGCTTCACGCAGATGTGCTGCAACCCAAAATAACAGACGTAGACAAATGCAGAAAAGTTAGTTTCAGCCTTGAAGCTACATAGTTATATGCTGTCACTTATTTACCGTCTTTGTCGTCTGAAGCACACACAGCTGTCTTTGTATCAGCGTCTCTGCCAACGTGGATTCAGAGGCTCAGAATCAACAGAGCTGGATTCCACCAGGCGGCTGTTGGACTGAACGTGACACGGTGCAAAGATCCTCGTGCCTTTCCCCGACCCCACCTCGCAAGTAAGCAAACCATATCAACATTTATGCAATTGATGTCTCAGGTGACCTTGATAGGATAAGAGTGAGTTTTGAATGACAATCGCTTTAGTTTCTTGTTTACTATTATTAAAAAATGTATATAATTGCATTCAATCTTTGTCAGAGGGCCAGTGTGTGGATGTTTTTTTTTTTCTCCCACACAGTGTCACACATTTCAGCGGCAGCATTGGTGAACAGTATAAGAAATCTCTCACATAAATGTATGAGCATCTTCCGCCCACTTAATCCTGAATGACTCATTGCACATAGGTGCTGGAGCATCTGTATACAGGCGCTCGCTCAAATCTGCGTGTATGGCGGTATTATAAAACAATATAAAAAATATCAAATATTTAATCTGATTATGTTCACACATTCTCTCCTGTTCACATTTACATGTATTCAGATGGTGGTTTATAGTATATTTTCCTACAGTAGGACTGCTGTGATAACTGGCTACTACAGAAGAAAAATTAAATGTGTAAATAGCAAGTCACACTTCTGTAATATTCCTGTAATCTGAGCCACCACGTGTGGCCTGCGGTTTCCCTTTGAACCACTTTACAATGTAAACTGCGCCCCCCTGTGGACATTATGTTTGATGCTCTGTATATTTGTACTAATAGGTGGCGCTGTTTTTTCATGTCATATGTGACCCTCGACCACAAAACCAGTCATGGGGAGATTTATGTATCATCTGAAATTGAGATATATACATAATCTGAAATCTGAATAAATAAGCTTTCCATTAATCTAAAATAGGACAATATTTGGCCGAGATACAACTATTTGGAAATCTGTAATCTGAGGGTGCAAAAAAAATCTAAATATTGAGAAAATCACCTTAAAAGTAGTCTAAATGAAGTTCTTAGCAATGCATATTACTATTATAAAATTAGGTTTTGATATATTTATGGTAGGAAATTTACAAAATGTCTTCCTGGAACATGATCTTTACTTTAAATCCTAATGATTTTTGCCATAAAAGAAAAATCGATAATTTTGACCCATACAATGGTATTTGTTGGCTGTTGCTACAAATATACCTGTGCTACTTAAGACTGGTTTTGTGGTCTAGGATCACATGCTAAATGTCAGTAAAGGCTAATATCTAGCAAAGCAGCATAAACCTAATTGGTAACACTTTGCAAAAATACATAATTTTTTAACATTAGTTAATGTATTAATTAACATGAACGGACAATGAACAATACATTTATTACACCATTTATTAATCTTAATCTTTAATGTTAATTAATAATCATTCATTGTTTGTATGTTAGTTCACAGTGCATTAACTAATGTTAATAAACACAGCTTGTGATTTTAATAATGCATAGTAAATGCTGAAATTGACATTAGCTAAGATTAATAAATGATGTAGAAGTATTATACATCAAATGCAATGCATCAAATACAACTAATGTTAACTAATGAACCTTATTGTAAATGTCACCACATAATTGTTTCAATAGGGATATATTTATTTTAAAAAAAAGTCAGTAACAACACTTTTGGTTGAATAAAGAATAGTTTTATTCAGGGCCGGAGTGGGACTCCTTTTCAGCCCTGGAGTTTCAAGCCTTAGACCGGCCCACTTTAGTTCACGACTGACTATATTAAAATGACGTCATTTCCAATTCAGTGCAAATACAGTAGCCTAAGTGTTGCTTCACAGTGAAGATTTATTTGAACAGTTAACACAATATAATGTTTAACAGTATCAGTATCTATTTTCTGTTAGAATTAGTGCTCATAAATATCCAAACCTTGAAATGAAAAAATATCAAATAAATACAAATGTATATTAAGCTATATGTATAAAATAAAGATTAAAATAAAATGTATTAAACTTTCTAATGACACTATCATGTCTTTTTCAAGTAAACAGCTGCTTTATAAGTTCAAATATTTTTCATAAATGAGAACATTAAAGGGTAAATGTCTAACACTATTCTTTTAAACATCACAATGTCCTTTTCCGCAATATCTGAATATATATTCTGTGCAAAATTGTTCAGTCCTTAAACACAAATAAAGAATAGAACAAGTATTGCACTGTCCTACCTGCCCATTCTAGTGTGTTGGGCTCATGACTGGTGCTTGTTAATGTTACGGGGCCTGGCTTTTCACTCTTAGCAGCAAACTGGACTAGAGGCTGCTGCTGCTGAAGAGCAACAGTACAAGAAAAGGTTTGATACATAAACATGAACGGTGATTTGCAGACATCGTTGTTTTGCACTGCTCCTAACTAGCTTGACGTTAACCAGGGGCGGACTGAGACAAAATTTCAGGCCGGGAAATCTCACACTTATCCAGGCCATCCCACACCAAAATTTGAAACCCTGGACAACAATATTTTTCATCATCACATAAAGAAAAGTTGAAATCAACTGGGTAAAATAATTAAATGCTATCTCATGAACTTCCAATTTGCCTTTTAATCTCTTTTAATCTCTCTGTCTCTCATGTGTGTTTACTTTTTAAACAAATTTTCTTGTATCTTGTGTCACTTTTTTCATAAACACATCTCGACCTTTACAACCACCTATACAGTACAGATCTAAGGTTGGTCTTTTTTAAAGAAGACAATCAGCAGATTATTGCAGAAATACTGAGACCTTTTTAAAGACATGTTTTTGTCAATATTGTAAAAAGTTGTGATTTTGTAAAATGACACTTGACATTGCTGCTAAGGGGGAGGAGACAGCCACCAGGATGGTTCTTGAGCTTCTAAGCTTTCAAAATTATATATAATTTATGATTAGTACTAAAACATTTGATAGAAAAAAGGGCAACAGAAAAAAGAGGGCCACTACATTAGGACCATGTGTTATTGTCGTAATGTTAAAATTAAAACAACAAAAATTAGCTACATCTTGAATATATCTTTATTAAAAAATCTTAAAACTAAACATGTTTTGCATTATCATGGGTCATGTTTGGCCCTAAGGAAAATTAACCATGATATTATTGAGCCTATGGTAAACATAGTAACCATGTTTTTTTGGGTTTTTTTTAGGATTGATTCCCATTAGTATAATCATAATTTTATACCATGGTGAAAGTATAGTGTAGCAAAACCATTGTATATTGTATAATTATTGTATAACTATAGTAAACATGTTTTGTAAAACCACAGTTAATTTTTATAAGGGTAGCTCCCTAAACCTGTTTTAAAACGATATTTTTTATAGATTAACATTTGTTAGCAGTTCAATACTTAAGTAAACAAAGACAAAACTACAATAGTCTGTTTACAGATGTAACAGACCTGCGCTTTAGGTCCTAAACAGGACAGATTTGTCTCTCTGCTCCACCTGGGCACTTCTACTTCAGTCTCGCGTCGTTTTGGCGGACGGCGGACGCGCGGATGCGCGGAGCGCGCGCGAGACGAAACGCGTGCCAGTCAAGACTAACCGATTTATGATTTATTAGAGTTTTACTATTGAATGGCTAATTCTGAAATAACCACTTTAGTACATTAGGCCGGCAACAAAAACAACAACAACAATATTAAATAATAATAATAAAAATTGGAGGGTAGCGGGCCAAAAATTCTCCCGATGGACAGTCCGCCCCTGGCGACTGCTGTGAGTGCAGGCAGCTAGGGACACCGGCCCTCGCGGCCAAAAAAACGGACCGGCCCACCGGGAATTCTCCCGGTCCTCCCGATTAGCCAATCCGGGCCTGGTTTTATTGAAACATTGTAAAAGAGGTCAACATTAGATCATGTAAAGTATTCGAAATATAACATATAATACCTTTATCTTTAAAAATACAACTCATTTGTAATATGAACATTTAAAGTTTGGAGCTGTTTTTTTAATGAAATATATTTTATTATTCAGCAAATACACATTAAATTGATCCAAGAAACAGTAAGGATATTTTACAAAATGTTAATGTTACGAAAGATTTCTGTTTTAAACAAACACTGTTCTTTTGAACTTTTTAATAATTTTGTTTCACAAAAATAGTAACCAGCAAAACTTTTTTCAATGTTGATAATTAATTATTTGAGCAAATCATCATGTTAGAATGATTTTTGAAGGATAATGTGACACTGAATACTTTAGGAATTTAGGAACAAATTACATTCCACGTTATTATATATTTAACAAACAGTTGTTTCAACTTGTAATAACATTTCACAATATTACTGTTTTTTTCTCTATTTTTAATTCAATAAATGTAGCCTTGGTGAGCATAAAAAATGCTTTAAAAAACCTTGATGACGCCAAACTTTGAAATGGTAGTGTATATTGATATTTTAAAAACAATAACCACACTCTTAAAAATAAAGGCTCTTTATTGGTGGAAATGGTTTTATGAAGAACCTTGATCATCCACGGAACCTTTCAAATGCAGAAAAGGTTCTTTAGATGTTTAAAATGTTCTTCAAAATGGTTCTTTTAGGAACTGTTAGGAAGGTTCTTTGGGGAACCAAAAATGGTTGTTCTATGGCATTACTGAAAAAACACCCTTTTGGAACCTTTCTTTTGTAGTACATGATTATATAAAACAGGTACAGTTAAAATATCATTAAATGAATTCAGTTGTCCAGCCCCACCCCCAAGAACAGTATTTCCAGGAATCCCCCTTATGATTGCCCAAGGGATTCCTGGGAAAACTGGACCCCGGGGATGGGGAAATGACTCATTGTGACGGAAGACTGGCAACAATAGAAGCACATTCATTCCTAGATTTACCAACACCTGGTCTACCATGATAAACAATGGATTTTTATTTAACAGAAATCTCAAATTTGCAATGTAAAATCAAGATCTCTTGCGTTTAGTCTAGCAGGCAGCGTCCTTCCTCCCGAGCTACAGTGCTTCATCTCAGACTCCCAGTTGACCAGAGATGCAGCACTGCACCTTGGGCCTGAGGACTGTAGAGGGAATGAATCATGCAGGACTCCTTTTGTGTTTCCCAGCTTACCGTCTTTGATCAGCATGGGCTGCGACCTCCTACGTCTTGCTGATTACACTGGATGTGAGTCAGTCTCATATAAAGAAGCAGAGGTTTGGATGAATTCCTCAGCTAGCTGGTCTGACATGCAGCTAATAAACCTAAAGATTCGGGGCAGAAGATGAATGATCAGTTACACATGGAAAGATGGTATTTATTTAGTATTTTACTGTCTAACATTGATGGATTGCATATGATGGATGGATTTGTTAGGCCTAAGTTGATGTATGTTTGAGGGGGAAGTGTTGTGGGTGTGCAGGAAATGGCTTTGACCTACATGCCCTGATCTCCCTACAAACCTCTCAGCTTTTCCTTCCTAGTTGATTCTATGCTATGGAATGCCACCCAGGATAACGGAAAGGCTTTATGTAGTCATTCAGACACAAATAAGCTTGCCAGCCTGACAGCGGGATATTTAGCATGAGCTCTTGCCTATGAAAGTGGCCGTCACCCAAGAAAAACCTTGGAGCTGCGGGACTCCAATCCACTGAATAAACAACTGCACGCTCGCTCCGACTTCCAGCGCTTTTCTGCCCCCGGTGGTATACGGCGCAGACTGGCTCGGCTAGATCGGTGGTCACAGAACAGGATGTTTATTCCTGCAGTGGACATCTGTACTCAAGTTCAAAGGCAACATCAATGCAGCCGTCTGCTGTAGTGCCCCTGAGTCACTCAACTCAGCGTACCGCAGAATGCGAGGCCACGCCCCTTTATACACAACCACTTCCTCTGTCTCAATCAGACTGGTCCGCAGGGAAGCCGGGTTCAAGGGGGCGTCTTTTCCCATCTCATAAAATCCCAACCGAATAAACAGGCTGATTTGACACATACTTCAAGAAGCAGGATGTCTGAAAAGGTTCATAAACCTGTCAGAATCCAGTCAAGTGTGGGTTTTATCTTCTTAAAGATGGTTTGAATATGTTTAAAAGACTCTAAACCCGTCCCAATCATGTGATAACGCCACACTGGCATCTGCATAGCAGAAAATCCTCGCTCCAGTGGCGTCAGCTCTCTGAATGTGCTGCCGTCTGATGCTGCGGTGTGTGGAAACCACAAAATGCTACTGTATAGCACCCAGACCTGAGCTCATTCTCACAGACAGACAACTCTGTGCTCCTTCTATATATTTTGTGGATCGTTTTCACTCCTTCATCCAGGAAGCGGCTGTGATTATGCAGGATCCATTCGCTCGCTTCTGACACAGTTCTCTCTAATGGCTTTTCCAGCAGTGCTGTGGTTTATAGAGAGAGATGAGGGCAGCAGGCATTAACAGACAGATATGCGGCTTATCCACAAGGTACTGTTCACAGTTTACAGTACGAGACTTTGGAGAAGCACTCAAGGGCTCGGTTGACAAGCACGTCTGGCTCCACTTTGTTGCTGTTTATAGACTGAAATGAAGCACGGTGACCTATTTCTGAGTACAACAAAGGGAAAATGTCTACTTGGTCTTCCTTTTAAGTATTATAGAAGCCTGTTTCTGTTTCAGAGTACAGGTTAATTGTGAGGTGAAGTTTAAGAGAATAGGAAAGTCACAAATGTGAAATGTAGTCACAGTTGTGAGCTATAAAGTCAGAATTGTGAGATATAAAGTAACAAAAGATGTCATTTTGAGATAACATTTATGAGATGTAAAAGAAATCAAATCGGAGATATAGTCACAACTGCAAGATGTAAAATCCAAAGTCCAAAAATGTCAGATATTTTCACAATTATGAAATGTAAAATATTGAAATATAAAATTTTACATTCAGAGATTGTAAACTGTAAGATTTAAAGTGAAATTGTGAGATATAGTCGTAATTATGAATTAAAAAATCTCAAATGAGAGATTTAAAGTCAAATATTGAGATATGAAGTCACAAATATGATATATTGTCACAATTCCAAGATATACAATTTACACTTTGACATTTTAAGTCACACTGTCAGTCACAAGTGTAAGATTTAAAGTGAAATTGTGAGACAAAGTCTCAAATGTGAGATATAGTCAATTTATAAGATATAAAATTAACATTATGAGATTCTGAGAGTCACAATTGTGAGATATAGTCATACTTAGGAGACATAAAAGAAATTAAAGTCTGAGATGTAAAGTCACACACTGTCTTATAGTAACAACTGCAACATGTAAATTCAAATTATAAGATATAGTCATAATTATGAGATATAAAAATTACATTCTGCATCACAACTGAGAAATTTAAAGTCAGATGTGAAGTCACAAATATGATATACTGTCACAATTACAAGATATACAATTTACATTTTGGGATTTAAAGTTATGTTGTCAGTCACAATTCAAGAATTAAAGTGAAATTGTGAGACATGTCCCAAATGTGATATATAGTCAATTTATAAGATATAAAATTTACAGTTTGAGAAATTGTCACAATTGTACAATATCATAATTAACATTATAGTTATATTCACAACTGGAATATGTAAAAAAAGGGGAGATATAAGGTCCAAAAATGCCAGATATTGTCACAATTATGAGATTTAAAATACTTAAATATAAAATTTACATTCAGAGATAGTAAACTTTAAGATTCAAAGTCAAATCGTGAGACATAGTTGTAATTATGAGATATAAAATTTACATTCTGAGATATAGTCACAGTTGTGAGATATTGTCAAGTATGAGAGATAAAATGTGCATTCTAAGACATAATTGAGAGATTTAAAGTCAAATATTAAGATATGAAGTCACAAAAATGATATATTTTCACAATTACAAGATATACAATTTACATTTTGGAATATAAAGTCACGCTGTCAGTCACAAGTGTAATATTTAAAGTTAAATTGGACATAAAGTCCCAAATATGAGATATAGTCACAATTATGAGATATAAAATTGACATTCTAAGATATAAAGTCACAATTGCAATATTTAAAGTCAATTTGTGACACATAAAGTCCCAAATGTGAGATAAAGTCACAATTATGAGATATAAAATTGACATTGTGAGATATAAAGTCACAATTGAAATATTTAAAGTCAAATTGTGAGACATAAATTCCTGTATGTGAGATATACTCACAATTATGAGATATAAAATTGTCATTTTGAGATATAAAGTCACAATTGCAAGATTTAAAGTCGAATTGTGAGACATAACGTCCCAAATGTGAGATATAGTCACAATGATGAGATATGAAATTGACATTCTGAGATATTAAGTCACAATTGCAATATTTAAATTCAAATTGTGAGACATGAAGTCCCAAATATGAGATATAGTCCCAATTATGAGAAATAAAATTAACATTCTGAGATATAAAGTCATAATTGCAAGATTTTAAGTCAAATTGTAAGACATAAATCCTAAATGTGAGATATAGTCACAATTATGAGATATAAAATTAACATTCTGATATATAAAGTCACAAGTGCAAGATTTAAAGTCAAATTGTGAGACATAAAGTCCCAAATGTGAGATATAGTCACAATTATGACATATAAAATTAACATTCTGAGATATTAAGTCACAATTGCAATATTTAAAGTCAAATTGTGAGACATGAAGTCTCAAATGTGAGATATAGTCCCAATTATGAGATATAAAATTGACATTCTGAGTTATGAAGTCAAACTGTGAGACAAAAAGTCCAAAATGTAAGATATAGTCACAAATATCAGATATAAAATTGACATTCTGTGATTTAAAGTCACAACTGCAAGATTTAAAGTCAAGTTGTGAGATACTGTCACAATTACAAATAGTAAAATGTGCTTTTTTAGATATAAAGTCAGATTTAAAGTCACGGAGACACTGAGAGACAGAAAGTTGCAATTACCTTTGCTATTAATGTTTTTATACAGAAATGTAAAGTGGAAACAGGCTTCCACAACATTTAAAAAATCTCAAGAATATGTTCTCACCGACAGCATGTTGTGTGTCAACTCTCCATGTTGTATTCCTCTTCAGACTCTGTAATGAGAGATAAAGAAAGGATCTCATAAACAGCAATTCCAGCATAATGTCAGACTGCTAATTCTATCATTCCAGTGTCATGTGCAACAGCGCTATGGAACAACCCATCCAAGAGCTACAAATATCAGTGATTTTCTGCACATTTCTCAGTTGACTTCGTGTGAAAAGACTTTATCAACAATCATCCTCGTAGGGTTTCAGAACGCCTCAGGCGGCTTTGATAAGGAGGCTAAGAATCCCAACAAATCCTGCTTAATTGAATTTGCAAAGTATCAAATTGACTACAAAGCAGAAAGGCTCTTCTAAAAAAAAAAAAAATGGGGGAAAAGAGGAGAAACAACATGAAAATTCCAAAGCCTTTTTGAGTCTTTTCCAACAAGTGAGAGCTTTAGGTTGTCTCGTATCCCCCTTCTGGAATCTCCCTCAGCCCATATAAGGAATTCTGAAGGGATTTTATTTTGGGATAATGGAAAATGGAGCTGCGCTTTCGATAAACATTCACTCTTTCAGCCTCTTACAGCCAGTGATTGTGGAAGCAGATAGTTTGTCACTGCTCCGTGTGCCCTCCCCTCCCCCGTCGCTCTCCGCCGCACTGCCTGCATACATTCCCTTTTCTAGTCACAGTCGGCGGGAGCCTGACGTAAAAGGCAAAAGAGAGCCGAAGGTGCAGAAGAAGCCAGAAAACTTAGTGGCAGCCATGACTTGAGTGTGTGTTGCCGAGGCTTTTGACAGATCTGTGAAATATTATGGAGCGGATGTGTCAGTTATTATTCCATGTGAGGGAAAACTCAACAAACACATCCTGCTCCCAAGCTCAACGCTTGTGGAGAAACTCGTACTGAACTACTGCCTAATAAGCAAGCCCCAATAATAAACATCACATCCTGTTGGTTAAACCTCAGTTCCCAGGCTCTGCTTGCCTCCTGCTTGGAAGGCAAGAGTTAAATTAGTCTCACAATGGAAATAGACTGTATATGTGAATCAATAGTTATCCCATGTCCTCTTTTTTTTGTAAAAATCCCCCAAAGTATGTTAATGGTTATTTCAAGCATGACATGCAAAGAATGTCTCAGATTTCTTGGCATGTTGTGTTGTATGAGGCAGTTCTGGTGGTTTGGCTGTATGCTGAGGTGAACCTCACACACCTCCACTCACACCAGATGGCCTTCAGCTTCTACGAACACTGATACACACACACATAGTCTGGCCATTTAGGAGGAAGTCTACAGTCCTGATCTGAAGATTGTCTAAGTGTTACCAGCTTTACACACTTTCGCAGCACGCCAGCTGTTTTTTTGCAATAGTTCAAAAAACAAACCATTCCAGAGACAATCAAAAACAAACTGAGAATGTGGCAAGACTATGATTTTATGTTAGTTTTAAAGTCACTTAATAGTGTACATGTTTTATATTGTTTTGGTTAGCTAAGTATATTTTTTGTTGACCCTGGTCCACAAAAACAGTCTTAAGTAACACAGGGGATATTTGTCGCAATAGTCAAAAATACATTGAATGTTTCAAGATTATCAAATTTTTCTTTTATGCCAGAAATGTTAAGTAAAGATCATGTTCCATGAAGATATTTAGTAAATTTCCTACTGTAAATATATTAAAACTTAATTTTTGATTAGTAATATTCATTGCTACACTGTACAAAGTTTTCACCAGATTCAACTTAAAAACTTAAGTTTAGCAGCTGCCCTAAAAATTTAAGTTAAATCAGCTTAAAACTACAAGTCATTTTAACTCAAATAAAATAAAATGAGTTGATTTAACTTGTGAGTTGAAATGACTTAAGCTGATTTAACTTAAAATTTTAAGGCAGCTGCTAAACTTAAGTTTTTAAGTTGAAACTGGTAAAAACTTTTTACAGTTTAAGAACTTCATATGCACAACTATAAAGGTGATTTTTCTCAATATTTAGATTTTTTTGCACCTTCAGTTTCCAGATTTTCAAATAGTTGTATCTCGGACAAATATCGTCCTATCAACTCATACATTAATGGAAAGCTTATTTATTCAGCTTTCAGGTTATGTATAAATCTAAATTTCAAAAAAATTGACCCTTTTAACTGGTTTTGTGGTCCAGAGTTACAAATAATTGTAAGAACAAAACACTTTCTGATTTCAGTTTCTAATTCGGTGTATATTATACATTTCTGAACCTTTTAAAACCTGCACGGATTAAACATGAAACTTGAAATGCAGATTTTAAAATGCACTTTTTAATAATCATTTACAGTAAAACTACATTCATAGTCCCTATCTAATCCCCCCCTCTCTCTCTCTCACCACATATGATGGTAATTTACAGTTAACCAAATAACCGAGTTATCTTTTTTTTTTTTGTTAAAATAACAAATAAATCAGGGGCAGATTTCTCAAAACCAGTTCTAAGAAAAGATGTTAGCCATCTGGTGGCATTTAATCTGGCCAAAAGAAGAAAGAGACAAATATCTTGGCGGCTATAGAGGAATTTTTAAATAAATTAATACATAAAAATATTTTCTATAAACATAAGACTTCAAAAAACTGAAGAAATAGCCATAATTAAAAAATAAAACAAAAAATTCATGAAATACTACAATAAAACCATGCAGCAAGAGCAGAGCAAATCATGGTGCTAATGGAAATGGCATGTGATCTGTGTAAATGTGTGTATGCGATCAGGAGAGACCGAGAGAGAGCGAGAGGGATACGGTAAAAGAGCGCAAGAGAGAGTTAGTACAGTGACAGGCCAGACTCGTGCCAAAACGCTCACCTCCACAGATGAGGCAGATGCTGTGTTTACACAGACACAGACTCTGGCTTGATAATGGAGAGCGCGAGCATGCCTAAACATTGCCTTTTAAGGTTCCCTCTCATTTCTCCCCATCTCCTTAAATCATCACGACAGGAAACGTGAAGGAGGGGAGGGAGGGCACCCCGCCTGTTACCTCTCTCCGCTCTGTCTAGCTCTTGAAGCTAATCTCCCTTCTGAAGATCAGGCTTATGCATGAAGTACAAATGCAAACATTCATCCGTTCCAATAGAGTTTCAACTTTTACTACTTTTAGATTCTTTTGGGAAACATATATAATTTGAGAGGGCGCATTGTTAGAATGAGATTTAGTCTAATTCGAACAATGCAGTGGGGTTTGTTTGCTTGTGATCATCTGCTCGACACTTGCACTGTGATTCTGGCCATAAGGTTTTCAGTAAAAGTCCATACAAATCCTGTTTACACCATGACTGCTGTGATCAGAAATGATTTCACGTACACTGTGAAAAAAAAAAGGTAAATATGTGCAGCTGTTCAGAGAAATCTGTAAAAAATATGGAGACAACATAAGCACCATAATTATTAATTAAAAGACTGTTTCACTACTTCAAAGGTAGCTCAACTATTTTAAATAATGCAAAAAATATTCACTAAACAGCATAAAATGAAACAAACAACCTAATATACCTAAGATATGTAGTTTTATTAAAATTACGTGACTACTTAAAAAACATGCATTTTTATATGGATTTCCAATAAAACTACCAATTAAATCTAGGTTTCCCCCCATATTTGCAACCAATTCATCAATATTTATTATCACGGTTTTGCTTTTTTCTGTTAAAATAAATACATGAGAGAATATCAAGGCCAGATTTCACAAACTCGGTTCTAAGAAATGATGTTTGCAATGTATTGGCATTTAGTCTGGCAAAAATACGAAAAGCTAGAAAGGCCGATTTATGCATTGTTTTTTGTTGGCATGTTACTTCTTTGGTCAGTGTTATGCCAGATGCCTTCAAACTTTCTTTGCCATACTCATATGCCACATTTTTCTTCAGCAAATGTGACCCTGGACCACAAAACCAGTCATACGTGTCAACTTTTTTTGGCCAACTGGAATCTGAGGGTGCAAAAAATCAAAATACTAAGAAAATGGCCTTTAAAGTTGTCCAAACTAAGTGCTTAGCAATGCATATTACTAATCAAAAATTAAGTTTTGATATATTTACTGTAGGAAATGTACAAAATATCTTCATGGAACATGATCTTAACTTAATATCCTAAAGAAAAATTGATAATTTTGACCCATACAATGTATTGTTGGGTATTTCTACAAATATAGCTGTTCTACTTAAGGTTTTGTGGTCCAAGGTCACATATGTGAATTGTTCATTCGACAAGATTAAAAGGAAGAAAAACATTTGCATTTACGAAGAGATATGAGATCATTAACATTTCTCAGGTACATCTAAACATCATAAAACCCAACATCCCCTTTTACAAGCCAAAGGCCCAGCAGGAGCGCTTTACAGCCCAAAAAGGAACTGACAAACCTCTAAAGCATTCCTTGTAATTGGAATGTGGAGTGGTGTGTATGTGGAAAAAACACTTCTAGACAGACAGAACAGCGCTCTCTATCAGCACCTCAAAGCTTAACCTAGTACCTAAATGTCCCGTGTGAGTTTTTTAGGGAGCCTGAGGCTGTGTGGACCCTTGGACATGGGCTTTGGGTAGTCCCTGGTGAGCACCTAACCCCCCCTTCTTTCGTTTTTCCCACTGTTCATGTGAAAGTGACCCTGGGAACTGGGGTCCCCAGGGGCTCGGGGAGGGGAGCAAGTGATGCGGGGGACAGGCCAAAGCACCAAGGCCACCACAGGGTCATGTGAAAGCACTCTGCTTTGATGGCTGCCAGACTTTTGACTCCTCAGAAAATAAATAATGCACTTCCTTTCCCTCCCTCACTGTCTCTAGCTCAATAACCCCCTCCATCCCTCTTTCTAATCGGTCCATCTGTCCATCAACACACATTTGTTCATCCATCCAGAATAAGACTTACAGTATAACGATAGATTAGACTATAAGACTTTGAGAGTTAGAGGATTTTGGGTGCACAGGCAACAATAAGGCAAACAAATGTGCATGTGAAGGAAATGTTTCACAGCTAATGGAGGAACTGTTGACGCACATTTGAACTTTTTCCAATTTTGAGCTGGAATAAACATCATGTATATTATGAATTGCAATGTAATAGATGGTTAATAAAATTATTGGTTTGAAATCACACAACAAATCTATGTTATACCAAGATGGGCCATAACTAGTCTTTTTAAGTCATTGATGCAAACTTTCAGTTCTTCTGCAGTGTGTTCAAGTGCTAGATTAACATGTCTTTTACTTTATATGGGCATGCTAAGATTCAGCTCGAATGTGTTGGAATGTGTGTGTGCGTGTGAACGACTCAGAGTGTGTTTCAGTAGGTCACCGGAGTGGCATCCCTGGACTAGGAAAGTTAAATGCTGACCCGAGCCTACCAACAGCTGGCCACATCTGCTGGTTCTCCTCCTTCTCCTCCTCCTCTGCTCCCCCCGCATCTGATATTTGCAACAGGGTCTTTCCAGAAACAAAGGACGGGAGGAACGGAGGAGAGAGTGTGGGGGATGGAGGTTTGTCCCTCATTTCTCTCGCTCAAACAATTTCATTAGACACTGCTGCTGAGATATTTGGTAAACTTTCTAATGTGCTTATTGACAGGCGATACAACACATGGTGGAAAGTTGGTGTAGGCTGAGAACATTGCCTTCAGAATGCGGTAGATTGAAGTAGGTATTCTGAAAATGCAAATAATGGTTGTTCAATAACGCACATGGAATTTAGTTAAGATGCAGTGATAGAACAAACAGGAAAGGTTTTGTATCAATTTATCATCTGATTTCACAGAATTCAAGTTCAAAGTCAAGTTCAAAGGCCAGTTAAACAGCAGCCGGATCACATTCCCCAATGAAGCGTTCGAGGCTGTGCTCTGTGAGGTCATTTCGCATTTCTCCCCACTATCCCCAGGTGAACTCTCCTGTTACACTCCCTAGCACACACTCAACCTGCAGCATGCAAGCACAATGCAAGTCATCTGCGATTCATCAGCACTGTTTTTCATGAGTAATTCCACCCTGTCTTAATCAGAGGATTTTAATTGAGCTTTGATTCATAAATATACTCCTACACAAGCCACATTTGCTGATTGTGTCCTCATTACCTGAAGGGGAATCAGCGCTTACTGTATCAAAGGAGGTTTTTAGCCAGCTAGATCAGCTCAGTGTCACCCTGCTCTCAATGACAGCTTGACATGACTGGTATGTCTCAGTGTCTCATGAGCAACATGAGCGATGACCAACCAACAAATTAATTTGCTGTGCAAGAATAAGTTGAGATGGACTTACCGCAGTCTGCGACTTGAAGACGAAGGATCGTTCATATTGGTAGTTGGGTGGGAGGTTGCTGGGTGTTTGGTGTCAGGATGGGGTAAAGATGCAGAGAGGGGGTCCCCACTCTGTTCCCATGGACGCCGTGCGCTCCACCGTCTGAAGGGGGTTCCCGGCGTGAGGCTGCTTTTTGAAGCGTGGCCGGCTTGGGGAGCAAAGACTTTTCTTTTACCTTATATGAGGCAAGGGGCCGGCTTACTATCAGAGCGGCATGTCAGGGAAAGCCTCCCGAGCCGTCTGATTGGCTGGTGTAAGAGCCCCCGTGACCCCGAGCTGTGACCCACGGTGTGTGAGGATGAGAAGAGACTGGGAGGGAGGGCTTAGGCTAGGGGGCCGGGCCCGCCGTCTCAGCCTAAGGAAGGCACGTTTGACAATTTTCATATTTCTTCTAAATTTGGAGATTTCTGCCCGTGCTGGAGTCTTGGCCGGCCTCTCTGAGAGTCCATGTGGAAACCATTAACAACAGAGGGCTCCTTGCCATTCCTGCCTGGGAACACACGGGCTCTGCGCAGACACAGTTATTTAAAATAATTAACTTCCTCTCAAAAGCATTGCGCTTCCCCATATGGGAAAGCATTTGCTTACAGAATGCTGGGAATTGTATACAAGTCACAGGGAGAAAAGAGTTAGGGAGCGAGTAAGAAAAAAAGAGAGAAAGAGGTTTGTTTATGTTCCTGAAGGAGGCAGAATCGCAGTTGGGCTCAAAAACTGGGTTTCCACACAAAGACGTTCTCTGTTGGTGGCTCTTTTATCTGTAACCAGATAAACGTCACAATTAATTTGGATTAATCAGACTATCGAGCCAAAATGTAAGCATTATCTCACAGCGTACAAGAGGCCAGAGCAAGTTGTCACACTTTTTACTCTTGATTGGGACATGTAGCAGACATTGTTTACCAAAGAGACTTTTTATTGGCATCAATGGTTCCATCAAGAACCTTTTAAAATTAATGGAACCTTTCACAAAAGGTTCTTTCACTCTAAAAATACTGGGTTGTTTTGACCCATCAGTTGGGTTAAATTTTTAACCCAACCTTCTGCGTAGTTTTATTTAACTCATCTATTGTTTAAAAATTATTGTAACTCCTAAAAATAAAGGATCTATAAAGAACCTTGAACATCCTTGGAACCTTTCAAACGCAGAAATAGCTTTATAGCGAAAATGTTTATTTCGTTATTATTTTTTCAACTTCTTAATAATGTTCATTTATTGAATTAATTAATAAATGTTCATTTCCAACCTATTTGGGTTTATTTTAAGCAAGGAATATAGTCATTTTTAAGCAACAGTTGAGTTATATAAAACCCAGAAGGTTGGGTTCAACGTGTAACCCAACCGCTGGGTCAAAACAACCCATTTTCTGGGTTTATCCATATTTTACCCAATGCTGGGTTGTTTTTAACCCAGAATTGTTCAGAGTGTTAGTGGAAAAAGGTTCTTTAGATTAATGAAATGGTTATTTTAGGAACTGTTCACTGAAAAGGTTCTTTGGGGAACCCAAAAAATAACTTCTGTGGCGTCACTGCAAGAACCCACCTTTGGAAACATTATCTTGATACTGCAATTTTAATTTGAAGGACATAATTCTTATTTTTTATGTCCTAAATGTGAACCTGGACCACAAAACTAGTCTCAAATTATTGATTTTTTCTTTTATGCCAAACATCATTAGGATATTAGGTAAAGATCATGTTCCATGAAGATATTTTGTAATTTTCCTTCCGTAAATATAGCAAAACTTAATTTTTGATTAGTATTATGCATAACTAAGAACTTCATATGGACAATTTTCTCAATATTAATTTTTTTTTGCACCCTCAGATTCAAGATTTTCAAATAATTGTATCTCAGCCAAATATTGTCCTATCCTAACATACCACACATCAATGGAAAGCTTATTTGTTCAGCTTTTTCAGATGATGTATAAATCTCAATTCAAAAAAATGACCCTTATGACTGGTTTTGTGGCTAAGGGTCACAAATATGCTAGTTGTGAAGTAGAAACCAACATACAGAACCGCTTATAGAGCAACAAATACATAGACGTTTGACTGAAAACCAACTGAGATGCATCCTTTGTAACAACTTTTCCATGTGACATGGTCCCAGGCTCCTTTATATGCTCTCTGTATGTTTTTGCTTTCATGACACAAAGATTAATGGCAGTGAAATGGTGATGTTTAGGCTGATAGACATTGAATGTGTAACAGGCCTAGGCAAAACTGTTATCTAATAATACAATATGGCTCTGGAGATCATCACTACACTGACCACTGGCAACACAAACAGTCCACTAATGAAATCACACACCCATGTGGATAAACTAGAGTTTGTGTGTTAATGATTAATCTATTAGCCAATTAGTGTTGTGTCTTCAGATGGCCAGATTTGATATTCTTTAAATGTATTTAATCGTAATGCAATACTCAGTGTTATCTTACATATGCTGACCTCTTTCAAATTGTTAAAATGTACATATAAGCAACAGACCTTCACAAACCAGACATTCATTCACACCGCGTCTCGGCATCAATGGACCAAGACATCTGCTGAGAGGAGCGATAAGAGCGATTATAAAGGAAAGCAAGACAAAGCCTTGACCTTGGGCCGTGCTCGCCGCCAGATGAATTTTCCTCCTGGACACGGCGAGCCACGGAGGTCAAAGAGGCAGATTGGATATGGCTAAAGAGCGAGCGAGGGGGTGGTGAGGTCTGTCTGTGAAATGTCCATCAGGGTTAGATCCCCTTCTCGCCCTCGTCCATAAAGGAGCCTGCAAAAGACTAATGTTTAGAGGGGCTGTCTCCTCCAGACCCATGCTCTGGAAAGACTAAATTTAGACAGGAGTGAAGTGGAGAAGCGTTGTGTGAGCCATTGTTCGGCGAGGCCTTCATTAGCTGCAACGAGTGGCAGAAGAGGTCGCCCCCTAGCTCTCACCGAGAAGTCTTAAAAAGGCAATGTTTGGGGAAGATTCTCTGTTTACATTTGGAGAAACGGGGGCTTTTAAAAACAGCAGCCAACCCGTGCCTCGTGGCTTGGCAGCCCTGAGCGTTAATGGCCTGGCTGATGAGTTCTTTTCCTCCAAATAGAGAGCGTCATACAAGTGGAGCGTAGCAGTGTCATTTCCCTCTTTGCTAGATTTCTTTATTTTTACAATATTTGAAGAATGGCTCTGGATGCATATATTGGTTTTACACTCTTTATAGAGCCAAAACAATGATGTACACTGCCACTAAAAAGTTTGGGATCAGTAAGATTTTTATGCTTTTCAAAGGAGACATTTATGCTCATCAAGGCTGCTATTTTAATGTACTTTAAAAAAATGTATTCCTGTGATGAAATCACTAATATGCTGATTTATTATCAGTGTTGGTAACAGTTGTGCTGCTTAATTTTATTTGATCTTATTTGTGATACTGTGAAGCTGTGATAAATTTTTCAGGATTATTTGATAAATAAAACATTATAAAGAACAGCATTTATTTAAATAAAATGTTGTAACAATAAACACCTCATTTAAAGTTTGGGGTCAGGATTTTTTCTTTCTCTCTTGAAAGAAATTATTACTTTTATTCAACAAGGCTGTATTAAATGGATAAAAAAAGTGATAGTAAATACTTATATTGGGAGACAAGATTTTTATTTTTATTAAATGCTGTTCTTTTTAACTTTTTATTCATCAAAGAATCCTGAAAAAAGTATCACAGGTTTCAAAAAAGTATATTGGAAAGCAGCACAACTGTTTCCAACATTGATAATAAAAGTAATACGTATATTAGAATGATTTCTGAAGGATCTTGTGACACTGAAGACTGGATTAATGGAATGAAAATTCAGCTTTGCATCACAGAAATAAATTATATTTTAAACTATAAAAAATCCTGTTATTTTGAATTGCAACAATATTACTTTTTTCTGTATTTTTGATCAAATAAAGGGAGCTTTGATAAGCATAAGAGACACACACACACATTAAAAATCTTACTGATCCCAAACTTTTAAGCAGCAGTGTATGAGTAGCTAAATAAAAACAGTATTGCAGAAGCAAAGTCGTTTTTAATTGCAAAAGTAATGCATGTTTGTAAACAATGTGGAAAGAATTTGTAAAACTTTTTCTCGCCAATAGATTTTTGATTGCATTTACTTTGCAATACCTTTTTTATATCAACAAATTCAAAAGTATATTTTAAAATATCAAATCTGGCAACCTGAAAACATTTATAGAAAAGCATAAAACAATGAAAAGTGAAGAAAAACTAAACTAAATGCATAATTTTAACTCCATAACAAATGTTACCTTATGTAGCATGGCTATATTTGTAGCAGAAGCCAAAAATACATTGTATGGGTCAAGATTTTTAATGGTTTTTAATGCCAAAAATCATTAGGTATTAAGTAAACATTATGCTTTAAGAAGATATCTTGTAAATTTACTACTGTAAATGTATTAAAACTTAATTTTTTGGTTAGAAATATGCATAAGAACTTCTTTTGGACAACTTTAAGGGGGATTTTCCCAATATTTAATTTTTATTCTTCAAATAGTTGTATCTTGGCCAAATATTGTCCTAACAAACCATACATCAATGGAAAGCTTATTTATTCAGCTTTCAGATGATCTCATTTCAGATAATTACCATTATGACTGGTTTTGTGGTCCAGGGTCACAACTGTATAATAGACAGTTTGACATGGGTTTCTGTTTTAAAGCTGTTTTCGGCCTCAGACTTTGACCCCAAACAGCGCAGAACAGAATAACGTGTTTAGTTCTAGTGATAGATGACTCGTTGAGACTCGTACACAGCTCAAATATACAAAGATGAATACAATCTGCACGACTGTTTACATTAATGTGTATTTTTGGGGGGGCTTTTGTTTGGGTTAACAAACTGTGACGGACTGATTCTGAACTTTTAAGTTAACAATACAGGTAACATCTTGAAACCATTGCAAAAACTGGAAATTCTGAGACCAATTTTACAGTCCATTTCCATGAAAAATATCATACTGGTGTCTTTAATTAGTGGACCTTACAAGAGGTTTAGCATGTTGATTTATCCCGAAACATTTGTTATATGAAATAATGTTCGGACAAGAATATACACCAACTATACCATTCAGAAGTTTGGGGTCAGTAAGAATTTTTTTTCTTCTTTTTTGGGCAGTATATACCAACATATACACCAAATATACTAATTAGAAGTTTGGGGTCAGTGTGATTTTTAATGTTTTTTTTTAAAGAAATCTTTTTTTGCTCATCAAAGCTGCATTTATTTGATTAAAAATACAGAAAAAGTAGTAATATTGTGAAATATTATTGCAATTTGAAATAGTGGTTTTCTATTTTAATATACATTAAAATAGAATTTATTCCTGTGATCAAAGCTTAATTTTCAACATCATTTCTCCAGTCTTCAGTGTCACATGATCCTTCAAAAAATCATTTTAAAATGCTGATTTATTTTCAGTGTTGGAAACGGTTTCCAATTAATTTTTTATAGTCAGTTGTGTTTGTTTGGAACCTGTGATACATTTTTCGGGATTCTTTGATAAAAAGAACAGCATTTATTTAAAATAGAAATATTTTGTAATAATATACTGTTTTGTTATATATATATATATATATATATATATATATATATATACTGTTCAAAGTTTGGGGTCAGTACATTTTTTCTTTTTTTCTTTGAAAGAATGATAGTAAGGGTTTATATTGTTATAGAAAATATTTCTATTTTGAATAAATGCTGTTCTTTTAAAATTTTTATTAATCAAATCCTGAATAAAGTGTCACAGGTTCCAAAAAAATATTTAGCAGCACAGCTGTTGCCAATATTGATAATAAATCAGCATATTAAAATGATTTCTGAAGGATTGATTGACACTAGCTGCATTTCCAATACAGATTTGCGCAAAACTACAGCGTTTCCATTAACCGATGTTTTGCGAATTAAACCTATTTTTTTCCTCTCACGATAAGTCTTGGCAATGGATGCGTAAAAATGTTTTTGCGATATATGGGAGATTTTGCGCAGATTAGAACATAAAAATTTCAGCTGGGACAGATGAACCACCCTGCAGAGGATACAGCAGGTCATTGACTCAAAATAGATAAAGAGGACAAGTCTTGATATCATAATATGTACGTTTATTTTTGTATCCTCTGATGCTTGCAAGCGATTTATGAAAGCTAGTTCCATTAGCAGTGACCCAGAAATTACAAAAAGGGCATTGAAGCGCATCACAGGAAAATACGATTTCAAATCTACACTTCCATTTGCCAATAATTTACATGAAGTTACTTACTGTTCTGGGTTATGGACATTTCTATCAAGTCCATTAAGCCAAGCTAAATGTTATAAATGCATATTTATCACTTAAGAGTCATATCCCGGTGCTGTCCTCTGAATGACCTCTCTGTACGGCAGGAATACCTTGCAGTAGATCACCGTTCCTTGGCCATACACGTATGACAGACATTGGATTATCTCTGCACACTCGAGATTCATTTGCTTTACCTTCACATGCCCTGAAGGAAGAGAGCCAGCCAAGGTGTCTAATTTAACTGGCCTGTCACATCTGGTTGTACTTAAGTCCACCAGAGCAGGTTCAGCACATCCTTTAGCACGTAGCCAGGGAGGTAAATGACAAAAGCCATGCGCGCACACATGGCAGGATGTATCAGCAAAGAGAGAACAATAGATTCCCAGTGTCTGACAGCTGGAGCTGTGCTCTGTGTTTGATGGAGACCAGTGGGGTGTTCTCATTCTTTACATGTAGTCCCGCAGCACTGTTTACACTACATCTGACACCGCTGGATCTTACGGCTTTCTAAGTACAGTGGATTCAAAAGTCTAAGACCACTTGTGATAATACATTCATTTGCGCTGAAGCAGCATGTTGAGTAATGTGACCTACTGTAAAATGGGTTTACATAGTCCTTCTCTCAGATTAGATTAGAGATCTAAAGATTTCCTTTAACGGTTTAAAAAAATTAAATCCAACTTAATTAATTTTGAGAATATAATATAATAAATAAGAGTTTATAAGTTGCCGTTACATCTTGGGTGTGCATTATTTTTTAATAATTCAGCAGACCGAGGTCAATTATTCCTCTTATACCAATGTTACCACACCTCAAATATTGTTCAAATGTTGTATTTCAGGCTGGTCTAGCCTGTAAAATAAGCTTTTTTAAGACTATTTGAGCAAAAGAAACAACACTTAGGAGACAGCTGTTGTCAGATTTTGTCGGTGATTTCAAATCGGAAATTTAATTGTAAACTTGGTGAACAGTTTTGGAGAATTTGATGTTTGCCCATTTAAAGAGATAATAGTTGCACTTGCATGACCGAGAAGCATTTAAAAGATGACCGCCAAGTGAAATGACTTGCCTTAAAGGGACTTTGGTTATGAGAAAGAGACAGAGAGAGATTAAGCATGTGAACAGTGTTGCCAAGTCCACGGTCCAGGTTGTTTTTCACGTCCGTGGGTTGAAGTAACCCCAATAACTTGATATTTAACCCCTGGAATGTGAATTTTACCAGGGGAACCCCTGCCAAAAAAACTTGTATCTTACCCACCGGAATTCGTAGCAATTGGGTGGGTTTTGTTGTGATAACCTGGCAACCTTCCCTGTGAGTCTGTGTGTCTCTCAACAGTGTTCCGCAGCAGCATCTCTACTAATAGTGAAAATTTAAGGATATGTTCACACTTGTCATGTTTGGTTAATTTAAAACTAACTTTAATGCGATTGCTCTGTTAGTGCGGTTCATTTAAGTAAGTGTGAACGCTGCCATCCGAACCCTGGTGTGCACCAAACAAGCGGACTGAGACCACTAAAAAGATGGGTCTCGGTCTGCTTCCAAACAAACTCTGGTGCAGTACGGTTGAAATATGAATGCAACACGGACCAAATATTTCTAATTGAACCAAAAACAGGACACAGGTTCGTTTTATTTTTCAAAAACCGCGCTGTTGTTACCTCGCTTGTGAGTAATGTCATGTGGTTTTTAAGTTGCTAAACAATTTTATTGATAAAATCAGCAGACGAGTGCTAACTACATTAGCCGTGTGCACAAACTGTATGTGTGTGCATCTGTTGTCAGGGTTGCCAGGTTGTCACAACAAAACCTATCCAATTACTACTCAGTACTAGCCGAATCGTGTTTCAAGGGGGGTTCCCCAGTCAAAATTGCATTCCAAGGGGAAAAGAATGTGTTTTTTGGTGGGGTTCCCTAGGTACAGTTTGCATTCCAGGGGGCTAAATGTAATGTTATTGTGGTCGCTTCAATCTGCGGACATGAAAAACAATCCGTGGCAACAGTGTTAAAGTAGCCCAATTCCACAGGTAAAACGTGGACCTGGCAACACTGTCTGTAAGTGAGAGAGAGTGGGGAAAACGTATTTTTATCCTATACGTATTATAAAAAAATTGCTTTCCATACGTAATAAAACGTAATTTTATGGCAAAAAAAGATTGAAATAATATGTAGTTTTTATCCTACTCTTTACTGTATTTATTTGTTTGGCCAGTGTCTTTATGGGTTTTTGTTATTTTGCTGTTTTCAGTGTTTGGGGTAATGGATTACAAGTAACGTGAGTTACATAATCAGATTAATTTTTTTTAAGTAAGTAGTAAAACAGTAAATTAGTTTTTAATTTACTGTTTTAGTTACGCCAGTTATTTTGTTTTCCCATTTATTGACTGACAAGTCTCCTGTTTCCATATTGAGAGAAAGCAAGAGTAAGCGTCTGCAAACAAAATGTTACTGTAGTTCTGGACTAGATTAATTTGTCTCACTTGCACAAAAACAGATTCAGTATTCCTCAAAATGAATAAAAACTGTCAAATGCAGAATGTCGTCACTCAGAATGTGACACAAACCTGCAATAATTCAATGTTAAACAACACAAATATCCTTTGTTTTTAATCCTGTTTTATTGACTAATGTCTTTGCTGCTGACCTTAGTTGATCTAATTCAATCATACTAATAGATAAACCAACATCTGTGCTTCATTTTTTTTATTGCTGAAAAGTGTTGAACTTTCTTCTCCTGTGTTCTACTGTACAAACGTAAATGTACTTCTCCTTTAGCCTGAGGCTTATTCATTTAACTTTTGGTGTAAAAGGGGCTTTACATTTGCCAAAAATATAACTTTTTATTTAAAAAACAACAAGCAAGCCCTGCACAGATTTAAAAAGAAATGCAAACTAACATAATTAGTTACTTTTATAGTGAGTAACGCAATATTGTAATGAATTACCTTTAAAAGTAACTTTCCCCAACACTGGCTGTTTTACGCTGTAAAGACCGTTAAAATAACTGAAATCATTTGGCAAAGTGATACGGACATGTAATGGGGTAAAGAGCTGCCTGGAACTAAGTTCGCCGTGTATTTCCCGGAAAATAATTGCACACCTTAGAATGTTCATCAGCCAATAGTATAATGGATAACCATTTTTACAAATAATTTTACAATTTCAATTTTAAAATATATGTATCCATTATAAAAAATTCCCATGGAGATTTTATTCATTTTTTAATTTTTTCCAAAAATTACACATTTTAAATTAGTCAAACACAGTAGCTTAGTGGCTGAGTTTTTTGTTGTTCTTTTGTGTGTACACCAGTCAGATAATGTTAGTATGCAAATATTGTTATAAGGTTTTAGAGGTCTCTAAGACAATTAACATTTTATGGAAGCTATTTCAGGGTATATGCAGGAATCCTAAAGGTAATTTCAATACCTTTTTAAAGACCTTCTCAGAATATTTTAAGACCTCATCGCCACTTCAAGTTCTAATCAGTATCAAACCTTTAACTTAATAAACAGTTGTTAATAAACAGTTGTAGTTAAATAAATAAATGGAGCACAACCATGCAACAGAACTCAGATAAGCTTGGAAGAAACAAAGCTTGAAAGAATAAATTAAACCAAAGGCAAGATTTATTAAAATATACCTTAATTAACAGTATTTATGCCCATCGACCGTATACTAATTTTCTTTTTACAATACGTACAGTAGGCCTTGTGGTTGTTTTCAGCGACAGGCTTCAGCCACTGTTTAAAGGATAACTATTGCCAAAATGCAACCTGGGCTGTTTTTTTATACTGTAAACAGACAAACGTATATCTAAAAGCATAATTACGACAAACAAGCCGTTTTTGAGATTGACCGTGATTTCGTTTTGTAGTAAATGGCCGGTGAATGGGAGTACTAGGGGCATTACTTTGAGCGCATCAAAATCGATATTTTTACAACACTAAGAAGGCTCGACACACCATGAAACTTTTCTCGAAGTATCGCCTGGGTCTCTACACATGAACTCGAGCATTGAGAACATTGTTTGTGTACACAGAGTTTACTAAAAAGAAAGGTTTTGAACAACTCTCTTAAACTTTGGGTTTCCGCTCGCGGCCGTCTTGCCAGTCAAGAGGTGTCGATCTCCGAATGCGAATAAACGGACGCTATAGGACGAAATATTAGGCTTATATGAGGCTCTTTTTACAACTAGGTTAATATTGTTTTTCATTTGCGACAAAACAACGAATTAGCCGTGCATTTATATGGAAATATGCTTTAGGAGCTATCCATCCTCGCATTCGGAGATCGACACTTCTTGACTGGCAAGACGGCCGCGAGCGGAAACTCAAACAGTGAAAGTGAGTTGTTCAAAAACTTTCTTTTTAGTAAACTCTGTGCACACAAACAATGTTCTCAATGCTCGAGTTCATGTGTAGAGACCCAGGCGATACTTCGAGCAAAGTGTCATGGTGTGTTGAGTTTTCTAATTATAAACGGCTCGTTTGTCGTAATTATGCTTTTAGATCGAAGTTTGTCTCGTTTACAGTAAAAAAACAGCCCAGGTTGCATTTTGGCAATAGTTATCCTTTAAACTCGTCTTTCTCCAACCAGGAGTACGCAAACTTACATTTTCCCATTTTGCCGTCTGTTTCGCTCTATGGTTTCGCTACATGTGGAGAGCGTCACATAATTGATTTATCAACTTTTAATACTTTTTAAGACCCTGCGGACACCCTGTAAAGCATATTATCATTTAAATGTTATTTATAAGCAGTTGTCAGGAGATGAGGAAATGTCAAACAAATTCGGCTAACTTCAGTGTTTTCGCTGCAAAAAATGCTTTTCTTAGATTTTTTGTCGTTTCCAGCCAAAATATCTAAAAAATTTTAAATCAAGAAGGACGTGTACGTTTTTGTTTGAAACAAGCAAAATAATCTGCCAATGGGGTAAGAAAAATAATCCTGTTTTCTGTTTGAAATAATTTTTTATTTTTTTTTGCTTACCCCATTGGCAGATTATTTTGCTTGTTCTAAGCAAAAACTCACTTAATTTTGACTTGTTTTTTTGTGTGAAAATAACAAAATAATTTTTACTTGTCTAGAAAATCTATTTTGATTTACGAATTTTGGCAAGAAAATAATTTTTACTTCTCTAGGAAATCCTCCTTGATTTAGGAATTGTTAGATATTTTGTCTGAAAACAAGCTATTAAACAGCTATTAAAAAGGCCTTGTGATCTCTCAGGCCATAACAGAACATGAGGGTTAAATATCTCTTCATATTAAGTCATTATTTTAATTTTTAACTCACTTAATTCAAGTCTTAATTCAAATCAGAAAATGCACGAGTCATTTAAAAAAATAAAACTATTTTTTTTAAACGACTCATGCATTTTCTGAGTTGAATGTAAATTATTTATTTATTTTAAATTGTGGTCTGACTTTTGTCCCACTGTACTTTCACGACTGGCCTTTATTTACATGAAGACTAGCTTAGCTACACTTCACTTTTCTCTGAGAACTATCTGCAACCGCTCTGAAGAAGATAAAGCTTTCAGCTTGGAGGAGTTTTTTCTCTTTATAAGGCTTTGACTCTTAACATTTCAACATGGTGCATTAACCCCTAAGATGTTTGTCCTCCCTTTGAGAATGCATTACGTCACCAACCACTTGCATCTTTTGCCCTTAACCGAGGAAGGAAAAGGAATGTGAGGGGCTGGAAAACAAATAATGCTGGAAAAAAATCTCCTTGGAGTTTAATTAGCTGGAATGGGACAAAGGAGGAAAAACTCCATCAGGAAATTAGACTCAATTAGACCAGCTGCAACTGGATTGTATTGATTCATGCCGGCAATCCATGCACAAATGATCGATGTAAGTCAGTGTAGAATTGACTCTCTTGTCTGAAGCAGTCTGTTTTGTGAGGATTATTTTTTCTAACAGTATAATAGAGTAAGTGGCTCTGGAGGGCCTCAGAGGGAGGAAATGATTCTTACATGAACTGTGAATAACAACAAGAGACAATTCAGAGTGCAAGCAGACAAAAGTAAAAGTTTCAGACAGAAGATTGAATGGAGATACAAAATTACTCACCCTCATGTCACTGACCCTGCATAGACAGCAATGCAACTGACATGTTCAAGGCCCAGAAAGGTAGTAAAGACATCGTTAAAATAAAATAATAGTGCTTTAACCCTAATTTTATGAAGCTATAAGAATACTTTCTGTGCACAAAGAAAACAAACAAAAAAAAGTCTCAAAGGTTTATTAGAATTAAAAATCAGTTTCTTTATAAAGGACAAAACATCAGCACAAACCACACACTTGTGTTTACTTCTTTTGCGTGTTTGGTTCAAGACAGCCGAAACTGATTAACATGTTGTGTCCTACAAGCGAAAAGTCTGATTGATTTCTCTTGGTAAAACTGGCTGGATTTCATCTGGAAATGTTGCAGGTTTTGGCCAGCCCCTTCAGACAGGAACTGAGTACAGGAGGGGTTCTGCTGGAACCACAAATCTCTCTTCTTCCTGCTTATACAGTGTTAAGCGACAGATGACCTGAAACATTAAACACCTTTGTGGTGTCAGTGACACATTGTAAACAATGTGACAAGACTAAATCCAGAATGGGTCATTTACAACAGCAAACTGTGTAGACAAACTCCCCTCTCGCCTTGTGGGTTATTGAAAGCAGCCCCGTGTCTGAGTATGGAAATGGATTTTACATGCACGCGTCTGCTGTACTGTAGGCATGTGGGACTGTTACACTATAATTGCAGACTAATTGAGAAACTGACTGCTGCTTCATTTGCATAATTAGACACATGCAGCTCTGTGTAAAAATATGGTCACCTTTTTGAGAAAATTAACTTTGTTAAGAGGCTTAGGAATCGGAGCAATGTTAACTTTCAGACAAACAGCTAAATGGTGAATTATATGAATTACACAGTTAAACAAGCCATTTTAGAGACAATATTTTAAGCTATAACCAAAACATTTCCAAATGAAGCCAAGTGTTGAATGTCTCACAGTATCGAAAACACAGTATTGGTGTTTCCTTACTGACCGAATCAGTGTTTTTGAATGATTTAGATGTTTTGGTGATTGATTTGGTGACTTACTCTTCATGTGTTTGAACGAATAAATTGATTGAATGATTTACTAACTATATGAACACCAACACACCATTATGGGAGCCCGTTTCTGCCACTGAACAAAAAATTTAAAAAAGGTAATTGCAACTTTATCTCACAATTCTGAATTTTTTTTAATCACAACTGCGAGTTTATATCTCACAATTCAGACTTTTTTCTCAGAACTCTGAGATATAAACTCACAATTGTGAGTTATGAAGTCAGAATTGTGTGATATAAACTCACAATTGCAAGTTGGAAAGACAGAATTGCTAGACGTAAACTCGCAATAGCGAGAAAAAAGTCAGAATTGCAAGATATAAACTCGTAATAGCAAGAAAGAAGTCAGAATTGCGAAATACAGTTATTTTGAGTTTAAGAATTGATGCAATAGTGTGAAAAAAAGTAAGAATCGCAAGACAAACTTGCAACTCTGAGAAATAGTCGCAGTTGCGAGATACGAACTTGCGATTGCAAGAAAAACGTCAGAATTGCAAGTTATCTCTCAATTTTGACCTTTTCTCGCAATTTCTGCCACTGAACAAAAAAAATAAAAAAAGGTAATTGCAACTTTATCTCACAATTCTGACTTTTTTTCTCACAATTGCGAGTTTATATCTCACAATTCAGACTTTTTTTTCTCAGAACTCTGCGATATAAACCTACAATAACTGTGTTTCGCAATTCTGACTTTCTAACTTGCAATTGTGAGTTTATATCACACAATTCTGACTTCATAACTCACAATTGCAAGTTAAAAAGTCAGAATTGTAAGAAAAAAATTGTAATAGCAAAAAAGAAGTCAGAATTGCGAAATACAGTTATTTTGAGTTTAAGAATTGATGCAATAGTGTGAAAAAAATAAGAATTGCTAGACAAACTTGCAACTCTGAGAAATAAAGTCACAATTGCGAGAAAAGAGACAGAATTGCGAGATACAAACGTGCAATTGCAAGAAAAAAGTTATCTTGCAATTTTGACTTTCTCGCAATTTCTGCCACTGAACAAAAAATAAAAAAAGGTAATTGCAATTCAGCAATCTCACAATTCAGACTTTTTTTTTCTCACAATTGCGAGTTTATATCTCACAATTCAGACTTTTTTCTCAGAACTCGAAGATATAAACTTGCAACTGTGAGTTATGAAGTCAGAATTGTGTGATATAAACTCACAATTGCAAGTTGGAAAGTCAGAATTGCAAGACGTAAACTCGCAATAGCGGGAAAAAAGTCAGAATTTCAAGATATAAACTCGTAATAGCAAGAAAGAAGTCAGAATTACAAGATATAAACTCGTAATAGCAAGAAAGAAGTCAGAATTGCAAAATAGTTATTTTGAGTTTAAGAATTGTGAGATATAAACTTGCAAAATTGGACTTTGTTACTCGCAATTGGGAGTTCATATCTAACAATTCATGATAGTTAATATCATGCAATTCTGAAAAGTCAGAAAAGTCTTGCAACTGCAAGAAAAAAATGTCAGAATTGCAAGATACAAAATCGCAATTCTGAGAAATAAACTTGCAATTGCAAGGAAAAAAGAGTTGCGTTTTTATCTCGCAATTCTGAGTTAATATCATGCAATTCAGAAAAAAGTCAGAATTGTGAGTTTATATCTCGCAATTCTTACGTAATAGAGAAAAGTCAGAATTGTAAGACGGAAACACGCAATTCTGAGGAAATGTCGCAACTGCAAGAAAAAAAGTGAGAATTACAAGATACAAAATCGCAATTGCGAGAAAAAAAGTGAGAATTGCACGTTTGTATCTCACAATTCTGATGCAATAGTGTGGAAAAAAAAAAGTAAGAATCGCAAGACAAACTTGAAATTCTGAGAAATAAAGTCACACTTGCGAGAAAAAAGACCAAATTGCGAGATACAAACTTGCAATTGCAAGAAAAAAGTCAGAATTGCAGGTTATCTAAGTTAATTTGGACTATTTCTCGCAACCGAGTTAATATGCAATTCTGAGAAAAAAAAAGCCAGAAGTGTGAGACGTAAACTTTTGACAAATTGCAAATTTCTTTATTTCTCGCTATCATGCAACTCTAAGAGAAGTCTATTGTGAGTTTATATCTCACAATTCTGACTTAAAACTAGCAGCTGCGAGTTTGTATCTCACAATTCTTAGAAAAAAATTATGATTGGAGTTTCTATCACGCAATTTGAGAAAAAGTCAGAATTGTGAGAAAAAGTTGCAATAACCTTTTTTTTTAATTCAGTGGCAGAAACAGACAATTTTGGCAATTCTCAAGACTAATGTTTTCATTACGAATGAGTGTTTTGAACAAACTGTTAAAAAATGGTTCAATGATTTACTCCACACTAACGCACAATCATGTTTTATTCATCATAAGTGGCTGCTACAGTCATGTCGCCTGCCTCTTTAAATGCTCGAGCTCAGTGTTTTATAATTTCTCAGTTGAAAATTTTAACTACCCACCTTATTTTTCCCATAAGAGCAGGCATGGGTAGTTGTAATAATCATTTTAATAATCCACCCGCCTTTTAAAACATTTAAAGCTCCAACATCATTGCAATGCGTGCTCTTAATAAACACAATATTATTGTAGTATAAGTAATATATACATATGTGTGTCTAATAAACATATACATTTATATTTATTATATACATATATAAAATGCAAGAAAAAAAAACAATAACAGTCATGACAAGGTCTTAGTGAAATATTTATTCTTTTATATAAACATATAAAACAAATTTAAATACAGAATATCTGTACACAAACTTTGTACACAAGTTTCTGCAGTGCTCAGCATGGGTGCAGATTCAATCCGTACCGTTTCTTGGCTTTTGAACATGGCAGAGTGGGTCACCCAGAAAAGCATCAAGTAGAGCAGCAAGATGGAGGTTTTCATGCATTAACAGGTCCTGGACTTACAATCCTCTTCTAATTGGACTAGCTTTCTTACCATTCATAATAAACACAAGTTGGTGAACTATTCTGCACCAAGCAGGCAGTTAAGACACATTGTGTATTTAAAATTATTCACATGTCATTTGTAATGCAACTAAGCAACTATGTGAAAGATGAGGCAAGGAGGAGGAACAAAACCATCCAGAAACATGTAATGCTGACTCGGTTATATCTGGTGTAGGTTATGATGAACCATATGAAGAGAGCGAGTTTGTGAGGAAAACAGCATGTGTGTAAAGTCATCTGAAGATGAATAAGGGATACGCCTAGGAGCTTTATCCACTGTGCTTCAGATTTAAAACTATTCTATTTTGAGTTCCATAAAAAGTGGGTTCAACTAAAGGGAAAAGACTAAAAAAAACATTTGTGCATAAAATACTCTCAGCTTATCCTCGTCCCACAATTTTTAGCTCTTTGAAGACCACATGGAGGAAAACGTGCTACATTTATTCACCGATTCTGCCACATTCCTCTCATTTAATCTTTTCACCAGGTTATGTGTTTAAGGGTTAGTTCACCCAAAAATGAAAATCCTGACACTAATTACTCACTCTCATGTTGTTCCAAACCCGTAAGACCTTCGTTCATCTTCGGAACACAAATGAAGATATTTTTGATGAAATCCGAAAGGTCTCTGACTCTCCCATAGACAGCAAAGGTACTACTACGTTCAAGGCTCAGAAAAGTACCAAGATGATCGATAAAGTAGTCCGTGCGACATTAGTGGTTTTTGTCAGTTGTGCGTCCACAACTGACACAACAGAGACGAAAATGTAAATTGAAAATGTTTCTTTGCGCACAAAAAGTATTCTCGCAGCTTCGTACAATTACAGTTGAACCACTGATGTCGCATTAACTACTTTATTGAACATCTTTTCTGAGCCTTGAACGTGGTAGTACCCTTTCTATGGGAGAGTTAGAGACCTCTTGGATTTCATCAAAAATATCTTGAACAAAGGTCTTTATGGCAAGCCGTTTTAGCCTAAAATATACTATGTGTTACTCGTTGTAATTGCATTTTTACTAGTAACAATTCCAATTAGAGAGCTCTATAATTCAATTCTTACTAGTAACAATTCCAATTAGAGAGCTCTACAAATTAATTTTTCCTAGTCATATGTCTTCATTGACTTCCATTCATTTTAAATTACAGAGCTCTACAACAATTTTTACTAGTAACAATTACAATTAGAGAGCTCTCTAAATCAATTTTTATTAGTAATAATTCCAATTGAAGAGCTCTCTAATTCAGTTTTACTAGTAAGAATTCCGATTAGACAGCTCTCTAATTCAATTGTCACTAGTAAGAACTGAATTAGAGAGCTCTTTAATACAATTACGGAGCTCTGCAATAAAACATATCTTTAATGTGTTTTTTTACTAGTAAAAATTGAATTATAGAGCTCTGTAATTGCATTTTTACTAGTAATAATTAAATTAGAGAGTTCTCTAATCGGAATTGTTACTAGTAAAAACTGATTTAGAGAGCTCTCTAATTGGAATTATTACTAGTAAATATTGATTTAGAGCTCTCTAATTGGAATTCTTACTAGTAAAAATTATGTTGTAGAGCTCTGTGATTAAAAATGAATGGAAGTCAATAGAGACATATGACTAGTAAAAATTAATTTGTAGAGCTCTCTAATTGGAATTGTAACTAGTAAGAACTGAATTAGAGAGCTCTTTAGTTAATATTGTTACTAGTAGGAATTAAATTATAGAGCTCTCTAATTGAATTGTTACTAGTAAAAATGCAATTGCAACGAGTAACACTTAGTACATTTTAGGCTAAAACGGCTTGCCATAGGTCTTAGGGGTTTTGGAACAACATGAGGGTGAGTAACTAATGACAGAATTTTCATTTTTGAGTCAACTAACACTTTAACCTGACTTACAGCACCGTTAATAGTGAAAAACACTCAAGCCAACTTCTGGAAGAAAGGTGACAGAAAAAGACTAAAAATAAAATATGAAATGATTAAAACAAAAATCTCTCAAAAGGTACGAGGTGGAAAAAAAAGAACAATGCTATTGCCTGTAACGGTGCAGACACACACCGCAAAATCATGCCAATTGGCTAAAGACTTTGCCTCGGTTTGTTTAAAAAAGAAAGAAAAAAAAGAAAATCTACCAAGAACAATATTTCTGTCTCCACCAAAAACCAAACAAGTGATTTCACATGCCACCTGTCATGGCTCTGCATGTCTTTTCCCATGCGCACAACTGCAGCAACAAAAACAACCGCTGACACCCTCACCCCTCTTTACTGTAAATGTGCTGCCGCTCCCTGTAAGGGCTGCCATTCATCCTTCATGTAATGAACACAAGCAAAGCAGCCTGATGACACCATGAATCTACAGTTCATTAGTCTAGAATGAACTCACAAAAAGACAATGGATGATTGAAAGCGATCAGTTTCAAGTCAACTCAGAGATAAAGGCAACTGGAAATGCCTTGGTATTCCACACTGAGACTGCGTCTAAGATGCCTCTCTGTTCTCGCACAGAGGTGGTCAGAGCCTGGCAGAGAGCTGAAGAGCTCTCCACACCCCTCTCTACAGGCCCTCCGGCTGGGAAGTGATTGTTTTAGATGTAGTCGTCATCCACTGGTTCCCCCCGAACATCGCAGTAGTGGATGAAGACGACCACCACACGCTGGAACACACCCCTACGTGTCTGGCGTCGCTCTGAAATCTCTTCACCGATGGTCTCCATGCAGATGTCGGCCGAGAGCTGTCCCTTACGCCGTGGCGCGTAAATAGTGGCTGACAGTGTGATTTGTTATTGGTTTAAAAAAAGAAAAAATATATATTTAACAAATAAATGCAGCCTTGGTGAACAAGAGAGACTCTTTTTCAAAACATTAAACAATCTAACCAAGCTCAAACTCATATATACACTACCAGTCAAAGGTTTTTGAACAGTAAGATTTAAATTTTTTTTTAAGTTTCTTCTGCTCACTAAGCCTGCATTTATTTGATTCGAAGTACAGCAAAAACAGTAACATTTTGAAATATTTTCACTATTTAAAATAACTGTTTTCTATTTGAATATATTTTTAAATGTAATTTTTTCCTGTGAAATCAAAGCTGAATTTTAGCATCATTAGCCAAGTCTCATGAGCCTTCAGAAATCGTTCTAATATTCTGATTTGCTGCTCAAAAAACTTTATTATTATTATTATTATGTTGAAAACAGTTGAGTAGGTTTTTTGATAAACATAAGTAATAATTTCTATAATTAATAAAAAAAAAAATTACCATTTGAGCACATATGAAAAAAAGACATTTTGTAGAAGCTTTTTTTTGGCAAATAGAGGTAACATACCATAGCAGTATTATGTTTAGTAACGTTTATGACCGTTATAGCGCCAACTGTGGTCAGATCTCCTTAAAACTCATGCTTGTTTAGAATCATCTGTTGCATGTGCTCACACGGTTTCGTGAAGTTTTGAGTTTTTCTTTAGGCTTTATAGGATTTTGCGTAAATTCAGACAGGCCCCTTTTCTAAACGACCCCCTTATAGCTTCCCAAAGGGTAAATTTTAACATTTTTTGGATAGTTATCGACCTAGAAAGTCCAGAGAATTGTTCTTCAGTATTTTTTTCTAGAGTGAAAAACCTAGGACTAGTTGACTAGTTTTTTTTTTTTTACATCATCTCAATCATTTAACAAACGATTTGATTGACAGCAGTGGTTCTAGAGGCAAACAAGACCTTTTGTGGCCATGCTTTTTGGAGATATGCAAATGTCCTTATAGACATGCGTGGCACTTTGGACCAAGACCGTGCACAGTGATTTTCATATTGATTGGACAAATTGTTGCGTAGGTTATAGCTATTTATTTATTTTTTTCCCTCTTAGAGTGCCATCAAGTGGCCAAGCACCACGATTTTTGTTCTGCAAACTCAGATTGAGTTCTTACATAAAAGTGTTCTGAGTTTGGCAAAGATATCTCATTCAGTTCAGGAGTTAATGGCATTTTACTAAAAGTGGCCCTGCTCCTTTCAAACGTTTTGGCATCCCTTTGCGGCGCTGTGTCAAAAGTTAAACTTTATTTTGATAATTATTGATATTTGCTCTCCAGACAATCTTCCTGTACTGGTTTGGTTTCGATTGGGCAAAAAACCTAGGACTAATTTCGCAAAAGTAGGTTTTGCAAAAATTCCAAAATACCCAAAAATGTTGCCCTCATGGTTGAATCTCAGCGTAAGCTTTGATCACAGGAATAAATTACATTTTAAAAACTATTCAAATAGAAAACAGTTATTTTAAATAGAAAAAATATTTCAACATTTGACTTTTTGCTGTAGATCAAATAAATGCAGGCTTGGTTTCTTTAAAAAGACATTAAAAATCTTACAAACTTTTGACTGGTAGTATAATTGTGCTATAGTTATAGTGAATCTGTATTTGAATCAATGTATTGTGATGAAAATTAACACCTGAACTTTATTATTTCATGATGGGCAGTGTGTTACTTACTACTTTCATCATCCTCAAAGTCGTATCGGGCATAACTGTTGGGCTCTGCTGTGCGTAACGAGCGAAGCCACGGGAAATCTGTGATCATCGAATACGGCGCCCCATCTACTACTCCTAAAGCACAGGGAGTGTGGGAAAGATCGAATGCCATTACTTATTTATTCCTTTAAAACTGAAAGGGATCTTGTAAACATTTACTGGCAGGTTCAACGTTATGGGAGTCTGCAATGTTTTCTAATCCATTAAGATGATTAACTTTGTAAGGGATTTGGGAAATGTAAATGCTAAATTTCTCTCTCCTCTCTCTCACACATACTATAACTATAACTGTGTTTCCAGAGGAAGTGAGGGGAACTTGGAGCTAGTCTCGAAGGACCCTGATCTGTTTCCTCTCACCCTCTAAAGTGTAGATGTCTCGGCCCCAGGGATAGCTGGGATACTTCTTTACATCCTCTTCCGTCCGTGTGGCCTCCGGAAAGAATTCATACTTGATGAGTTCTCTTGTGAAAGGATAAAAACACAGCTTGTGAGTCTTTGTGTCAGACATGTTAAGAAAATAGTGCCATCTGGTGGGCAAAGCAAGAATTGGATGAGCCATTTGGAAAGCTGGCATAATTTAGAAAAATCTAAGTTTAAAGAGACACTACAGCATTGTAAAGATGATAAACACTAAAATGCTAAACAAAGCTTTTATTTTTGGTCTATATCAGTCTTTTAGTATGGGTAATGTAGACCACTTACTGGCTAATATTGGCAATGGTGTCCATCCAGCTACGTACGCGCACCTTGTTCCTGACATTGGGTGGGTTGCTGAACTCATGGATAATAGCAATATGGTATGGATATGGGCCGCTAAAGAGCTTTTTCTCCAGAGCCAGGGAATCAATCTGGATGTTGAAAAGAACATAATTGTAACACATCGTGCTTTAAATACCTCAAATGCCCTTTAAATGCCCTTAAAGTATATACATTTGAGGTCAAAAGTTTACATATACCCTGCAAAATGTTAATTATTTTACCAAAGAAGAGTGATCACGCAAAATGTGTATTATTTTTATTTAGATCTGACCTGAATAAGAATTCACATAGAAGAAATTTGCATATAATCCACAAAAGAAAATAGTTGAATTTATAAAAATGACCCTGTTCAAAAGTTTACATCTGTTGTAGTTCCTTGTTTGTCCTAAACACGGGAAAATACGGGTCTCAAAATCATACAGTAATTGTTGGAAAGGGTTCAAATACACAAAAATGCTGAAAAAACAAAGAATTTGTTGGACCTTTGTTGGACCTTACCACCTTTCTAGGCCTTGAATGCTGTCTATGCAGGGTCAGAAAGCTCACGGATTATCAAAAACATCTTACTTTGTGTTCCGAAGATAAACGGTTTTGGAACGACATGCAGGTGAGTAACTAATAAGAGAGTTTTCATTTTTGTCTGAACTATTACTTTAAAGTTTGCATAAAAATATATCCACATGAATAATCAACATAAAACGCTCTAAAAATGTAAAAACTGTCAGCTAACTTTCTCACACTGGCCCTGGGTCATTCTTGCTGTCGAGCCCTGTTTTAATTATACATCTAGGGGAAGAAAAGCTACATTTATAAACATTTCTACTGAAAATCATTTCTATACTTTCTTGAATGTTGCACTTATGCAATCAATAGTAATACTGTATACTCATGAAACTGAAAATAGTAAGTCTTACACCAACACAATGTTCAAAAACCCTGATTTTGATTGCTGCTGCCATGACAACCTCACTCTACTAAATAATAAAACTGACCTGCTGCATAGGTCTCATGTAGATGATGCGGTTTCTTTCTGGCGGCATCCGCAAGATCTGGTCGAGCACCTGCTCCATGTCCAACTTCTTACATTGTGCATAATCAAAGCGGTTTACTATGGGGGCACTTTCTACCATCAAGTGTTTTAGCACCCTACAGCGTGTCGCTAAAGAAAGAATCAAATTACTCATTAGGATCATTACAGTTTAACTCCAATGAAAACATGTTCTGCTTTGAACTCACCATGGACAAACATCATTTTGGGGCACTCCTTAAGGACCAAGTCTGTGATGCCACAGTTTGTAAGTGTGATTCCCACCAGGTTTTTAGATTTAAGGCTGAGCACCTGTGTGATGTGAAAAACAATTGTTTTCTGTAAGAAAGTGGATTATAGAAACATTTTGATGAGAAAAACAAGACCATGAACCCACCTGCACATGGTCATCTTCAGTCACAGGGTCACTGGTGCTGGTGGACTTGTCTGCCATGCGTTTCCTCTTGACCGCAACTCGAGGCTTTGCTTTGGGAAGTTCTGAAGTGATGACAAATGACATGGAAATCTTACAGATGGTCAAATGTATTTCTAGTTTGGGATCAGTAGGAATTCTCTTATGCTCATCAAGGCTGCATTTACTTGATCAAAAAAAAAACTAATATATTGTGAAATATTGTTACAGAGTAAAATAATGGTTTTCTATTTTAATGTTTTAAAATAGAATTTATTCCTGTGATGCAAAGCTGAATTTTCATCAGCCATATGCTGATTTATTACTTTTATTATCAGTGATGGAAACCGTTGTGATGCTTAATATTTTTTGGGGAACTGTGTTTCTTTGATGAATAAAAAGTTAAAAAGAACAGCATTTATTCAAAATCAAAATCAAAATATAAGTCTTTGATATCACTTTTTATTAATTTAACACATTCTTGCTGAATAAAAGTATTAATTTATTTAAAGAAATGGTAGTTTATGTTGTAACAAAAGAATTATATTTTAAATAAATGCTTTTTTTTTATTTATTAAAGAATCCTGAAATAAGTATCACAGATTCAAAACAAAATATTAGGCAGCACAAATGTTTTTAACATTGATAATAAATTAGAATATTAGAATGATTTCTGAAGGATCATGATCATTGTTTCACAATATTACAGCTTTTTTCTGGATTTCTGATCAAATAAATGCGGCCTTGATAAGCATAAGAAACTTCTTTTAAAAACATTAAAAATCGTACTAATCCCAAACTTTTGGATGGCAATATTCAATATGTTATATAGCCACCTTATACTTCAAGCTAAAAAAAAAAAATGTAAAGATCTCTGAAATAAATGCATTTACACTTATGAGACATTTTACACCATCAATGGCTTTATGCATGTTAAAATTCATCCAATAGAAAAAGTCTAATTTCCTATATGTGACCCTGGACACACAAAACCAGTCATAAGGTAAAATTTTACAAAACTGAGATGTATACATCATACGAAAGTTCAATAATTAAGCTTTCTATTGATGTATGGTTTGTTAGGATAGGACAATATTTGGCCGAGATACATCTATTTGAAAATCTGGAATCTGAGGGTGTAAAAAAAATCAAAATACTGAGAAAATCACCTTTAAAGTTGTCCAAATGAAGTTCTTAACAATGCATATTACTAATCAAAAATTACATTTTGATATATTTACAGTAGGTATTTTACAAAAAATCTTCATGGAACATGATTTTTACATAATTTCCTAATGATTTTTGGCATAAAAGAAAAATCAATAATTTTGACCCATACAAAGTATTTTTGGCTATTGCTACAAATATACCCCAGCGACTTAAGACTGGTTTTGTGGTCCAGGGTCACATATGTGCTATTCTTCTCAGCACTGCAGGTTCACTAGGAATCAAAATGAGGTTTGGACTTTTTCAAAATGTCATGACGCAAGTTAACATACTGCAATATAACTGCCAATATAGGCTAGCAGTGGAGTAAAATCCAGACCCCCAGCATTCCTCCATCTGCTTCTATGCTATGCACAAACGTCACAGCACTAGGGTCAGCCATTGCCCAACTGTGCCTTTTTTTCCATTGCTCAATTAATTCTCTGATGTCCCACGGAGAGTAACCTCTGCTCTCGTCTTACCTGACTCACACACCAGGGGCACAGAAGAAAGTCTGCTGCGGGCACGAGTGACTGGTCTCCTGGGAAACTCATCTGTAGGGCTTCTGTGTGATGATCCTTGCTGGTGGACTGCAGTCCTCTCACTACGCCCATCAGATGAGCCCTGAGTCCTGGGTGGAGTGTTGGAGTGCCTGTCTTCCATCTCATCTCCTCCTGCTCTCTGCTCTGGGCTGTGACATTCTGGTCTATGGCTGTCGTCCCCTGCTGGCAGGCCGTGGCCACCACGAGTCCTGTTTTCAGAGCCGGGACGAGATCTGCTGCACGTGCAGCGAGTCCTCACCATGTCATCCTCCCCTCTACCCGCCCCACCCTGGTCTTCCTGATTGGCCGAGTCCTCCCTCCAGCGGATGGAGCAAACACAGCTGCCGGCAGCATAGCCTGAAGCAGACCCAGGTCCACTGTTTTTGTCTTTGGCCCCGCGCTCAGCCGTCTCAGTGGCCGCCTTCATGTCAGCCTTGATCTGCTCGCTGGTCACCTGACAGCCTTTCTCACAGCTGAGTTCCTGAGGCTGCGGTCCACGTCTACGCAGCGGAGTTTTACCTTTACCTGTCAGAATACAGCAATCAACATAAGTCAGCCATCAAGTTTGCTCTCTTCTAATAGTGTCAGTGCAGTCAGATGGATTACATTTCTGAATTTATGGTCACTTAAGTCACATGTACGAATGAAACATCATGTAATGCAATGGTATTCGCACATTAAAGGATTAGTTCACTTCCAAAACAAAAATGTACAGACAATTTACTCACCCCCTTGTCATCCAAGATGTTAATGTCTTTCTTTCTTCAGTTGTAAAGAAATTATGTTTCTTGAGCAAAACATTTCAGGAATGTTTTCTATATAGTGGACTTTTATGGTAGGGCTGCAACTAACGACTATTTTAATAGTCGACTAGTCACCGACTATTGAAACGATTAGTCGACTAATCGGATAATTATTCAATTTTTCTCAAATTTAGCATGAGATTGCTTTAATTATGTGAAAAAATTTTAGTAAACACAAGAAAGAAGGGGGTACTTCAATGAAAAATGCATATTTTGCTGCTGATAGGCCAATTCATACTAAAAGTAAATAAAAATGCCCTGTCTAAAACCAATTAGGCACAGTGCTCGGTCAGTACAGACATAAATGCATAAATTAAGAAACTCTATAATTTTTTTAATGGACAGGCACATTTGTTTTATAAGAAAAAATAAATTAAAATCAAGTAAACATTTTCTTCCTGTAAACCATAAGCAGCAATAAAACAGTAAACAAAAATGTATATCCAAAACAAAACGTATTGGCTTCCATGTTATTTAAATCTTACCGAGGCCAGCCAAACTCCGTTTCATTCAACTGTCCGACGTGCTTTCTCTTTAAATGTTCGTGCATCACAGAGGTGCTGCCGTGATGCGCAAGGACTGCTTTACAAACCATGCAGGTAATATTTTTATTCGCCGTAGCAGGCTAAAATGCTCCCAAACTTTACGCCTGTTCCATACATACTCAGTCTGCAGTGCGTCTACAGTCCGTGTGCGTTACGTATGCGGTGCGGAAGAAGCACAGACTCGTTTTGCTTTCACACAGAACGCATTTGCAGTCCGTACATTGTGAACGTTCTAATCCGTTAACATGGGTGTGGGAAAAAAAAACGCACTGCAGACGGAGTATGTGTGAAACGGGCGTGTTTTGGTACGCGCAGCTGCTGCGTTGGACGCCGCCATTTCTGTATGTTATCGCTCAGCATAGAAGCTGCGTATGTGCGACTCTCGGCAGAAAGATGCCTCACTCGGTTGTCTGGCGACAACATCGACAATGAAATTCATTGTCGACTATTTCTATTATCGATTTTTGTCGACAACGTCGACGAATCGTTGCAGCCCTATTTTATGGTGGCCGCAAGTTTGAATTTCCAAAACGCGGTTTAAATGTGAAAAACTCCCATCTCATTTTCTTCTCAAAATCCTACATTGCACTTTGACTTTGTAAACACTGGGTCTGTACTTTTTCAGCAAAGAAGATCAAACGGTCTTTACAAAAAGGTAAAACACCGATGTAGGACGATTTTGACAAAATGAGATGGAAGTTTTTCTACCTACTCCAACTATATTGACCCGGATTGACCTAGACAAGATGAGCATTTGAGGTTAAAATATACAAATTAAAAATTATTTTTAGACAATAACAGATTGTTTCACTAGACAAGACTCTTCTTCCTCGGCTGGGATTGTTTAGAGCCCTTTGAAGCTGCATTTAAACTTCAATTTGAAAGTTCAAACTCGTGGCCTCTATAGAAGTCCAATATGTTGTTTAAAATTCCTGAAATGTTTTCCACAAAAAAACATAATTTCTTTACAACTGAAGAAAACAAGACATGAACATCTTGGATGACAAGGGGGTGAGTAAATAATCTGTATCTTTTTGTTCTGGAAGTGAACTAATCCTTTAAGTTTGGGGTCAGTTTGATTTTTTTAAAGAAATTAATACTAATCTAATAATGGAGCACATTTTGTACTATAAACTGATGCGGTGGTGATTTTATCATTTATTTTAAATGTGAACTACCATGTGGAGTCACAGCTGTACTGCTCTTCCCCTGGGCTTCTGTCTCAGGGTACTGGCCTTGAGAGCGGGCAGCAGCTGGCGTCCTGATTGGACAGTACTCATCTTCACTGTCCGAGTCCGACACCACCACTGACTGCTTCTTCACTGAGGTTTGAACTCCACTAGGACCTGAATAAAATCATAAAAAGAAAAGCAAAAATGTTACTGGCTAATCGTCAAATGTATCCCATCTGTTTGCATTATTTGCAAAGTTTCTTCAGACCTGCTTGTTCTTCATCCTGTTCAAGTGAAGGATTAGAATTCTGGCTGGAACCCTGGGTGTCATCTTCTGGATTGGAGGCCACAAGAACTGGCTCAGGCTCAATGTTGTCTGCCACCATGCCCTCAACGTCGGGAATCTCTGATTGAAATCAAGAAGAAAAGTTAACTCAAAGCTTTCAGCAATCAAACAATCATCAAACACTGGATGTACAGAATAATTCCAAAGTATGCGGTAAGTAAGATTTTTGGTAAATGTATTTGAAAGTAGTCTCTTGTGTGCACCAAGCCTGCATTGATTCGATCAAAATACAGTAAACACGGTAATATTGTGAAATAGTATTACAAAACTGTTTTCATTTTGAATATATTTTATAAAGCCATTTAATTCCTTTGATGGCAAAGCTTAATTTTCAGCATCATTACTCCAGTCACATAATACTTGAGAAATTTAATATACTGACTTGGTGCTCAAGAAACATTTCTAATTATTAAAATCGTAAAAACAGTGCTGCTTAATATTTTTGTGCAAACCATTATCCTTTTTTAATGATTAGAAAATTTGATGAGAAAGAAGAGTATGGAAGCCCATTTCCACCACTGAATAAAAAAGGTAATTGTGAGTTTTTAATCTCACAACTTTCTTTTATTCATATTATGAGATATGAACTTGCAATAGCGAGTTATGAAGTCAGAACAGCGGGATATAAAAATCCCAATTATGAAAAATAAATTCACAGTTGCGAGATATAAACTCACAATTCTTTTTTTTTTTTTTAATTCTTTATTTTTCCATTGCATTCAGAAACAGACATTCACAGTATACACATTACGTGCACATATTTCTTGCATCTGTTGTCTGCCCTAATTGCCGACGTAGTAAACATACAGCTATAGCAGCAGTTGAAACTAAACAGACAACAAACAAAAAAAACAAAAAAAAAAAAAACACGTACAACTATGTACAGATATGGAGTGATCTTACTCTTGCATACTCTCATACGTCATAAGTACTGGTTTGTGAAAATAAAATCTGGCCTATGAGGCGTGACATATTTGACCCATTTTTCCCAATATGATGTAAATTTATCCAATTTGTGATTAACATAAGCTGTTATCCTTTCCATTTTATAGATGTCCATTGTAATATCCATCCATACATTTATGGTTGGGCTCTCCGGTGATAACCATTTTCTGGTAATACTCTTTTTACAGGCCACCAGCAAAATATTTACTAAATATTTATCCCTTTTCGGCCATTCCTGAGGTACGTGTCCAAAAAACATAGTCTTATAAACTCACAATTCTGAGAAAAAAAAGTCACAATTGAGAGTTATGAACTCAGAATAGTGGGATGTAAACTCACAATTGTGAGAAATAGATTCACAATTACGAGATATAAACTCAATTGTAAGATATAAACTCAAAATTCTGAGAAAAGGAGTCACAATTTGGAGATATAAACTTGCAATTCTGAGAAATTCAGAATTTCGACTTTCTCAGAATTGCGAGTTTAAATCTCTGAATTCTATGTTTTTTCGCACAACTGCAAGTTTATATCATGCAATTCTGAGAAAAAGGTCAAAATTGTGAGTTTGTATCATACAATTATGAGAAAAAAAGTCAGAATGGTGAGATTTTTTTATATACAGTGGTGGAAACGGGCTTCCATAAAACACTTTTTTTTTTTTTAATAATTTTAAATAATTAGTTTTAAATGTGAATGTCTTTACTGTCACTTTTAAACAATTTAATGCATTCTTCCTGAATAAAATTATTAATTTCTTCTTCTTCAAAAAAAAGACTTTTTGACCCCAAACTTTCTGTAATGTATTCACGTACCCTCAGGACCACGGTGGTTTTGCTGAGCCACATCTTCAACCCGGTCGTCATTGTTATTTGGTGGAATGTTTGCATCATTATTGTTCTGGTGATTATTGTTGTTATTGTTGTCATTATCATTGTTGGAATTCTGATTGCTGACCAGGGCAGACGAAACTCCGATACCCGTGCCTGCACTGAGTCCCACACGAGCACAGCCCTGCGATAAACAAATAACATTAAGATGCCTCACAAGATTTTATCTCCTATAGTTTATATTATAACTTCTTTACTGTTCAGAAGTACACATATTGTGATAAGGTATATATTAGAGGAAAGACCCAGAACTGTCCGTTCACCAAAAATAGTAAAGTGATAGTGTCTAGGATGGGTTTAATTGGTTAACAGCTTACCTTGGGAGGTTCACGAAACATCTGGTCCAGAGAGATGAATTCCAGGCTGGGAAGCATCTCAATGAACTGACTGAATGACTCCAGCTTGATAGCATGACAGCGCACCAGAGTGAGGTCCACCAATCGACTCCAACGTGAGTGATCTTTAACAAAGAGCAGCTAATTAGTCAGATTTAAAAACTAATACAAAAAAAAGCATAAAATCAACTTTTAACATTTGAGGATGTTCCAGATAATGCTAATAGAAATGAAGTAAAGATGGATCCATTACCTGTGATCCAGTTGTGTGGATTGTGAAGATGTGGACAGTTATAAATAACCAGATACTTGATGGAGGTAAACACCTCATTAACAGCCTTCATTCCAATGTCTGTGATGATTCCTGGATTCTCGATCACATCAGCAAGACCGTATTTGACTAACTCAGCATGGCTCATGTTACCTGCGTGGAACATATTTTATTGCAGGTAAATTAAGGATTAGTTCATCCAAAAGTCATAATTCTGTCATCATTTATGTACCTTAATTTTGTTCCAAACCCATAAGAATGTCATTAATCTTCGAAACATATTACGATATACAAGACATTTGTTCCTCCAAAAAAAAAAAAAAAAAATTAATATGGATTAATTTTATCTTTAAGTCTTTTGAAGAGACAGTGATCAACATACATACATAGACCAGATTAAATATGGTAAACACATGCTCAAATGTGCTTGCTTGACATGTAATTTTATTATGTCTTTATGAACTTTTTGATACTTGAAAATTTTGGTGCAATGGACTGTCAATGGAGGAACAGAAATCAGTCAGGTTTCATTAAAATGTGTTCTTGGACCACAAAACCAGTCTTAAGTAGCATGGATATATTTGTAGCAATAGCCAACAATACACTCCCTGACAAAAGTCTTGTCCCCTATTCAAGTTGTAGGAACAACAAATAATAACTTGACTTCTAGTTGATCATTTGGAATCAGAAGTGGCTTATATGAAAGGCAAATGCCTCTAGATTACGTTTATTTTACCAAAATAAAATCTTATGCCTTGATTTTTAATTATTTAATTAGGACAGAAAGGTCAGACTTTGCTTAGACAAAAGTCTTGTCACATGACAAATAATGTACAGTACAGAACATAAAGTCATGGTGCAGTGGAAAAAGAATTAATATTGTGTATGTCTCCCATGAGCTTGAAGGACTGCATCCATGTGTCTCGGCAATGACTCAAATAACTTATTAATAAAGTCATCTGGAATGGTAAAGAAAGCATTCTTGCAGGACTCCCAGAGTTCATCAAGATTCTTTGGTTTCATCTTCAATGCCTCCTCCTTCATCTTACACCAGACATGCTCAATAATGTTCATGTCTGGTGACTGGGCTTGCCAATCCTGGAGCACCTTGACCTTCTTTGCTTTCAGGAACTTTGATGTGGAGGCTGAACTATGAGAAGAAGCGCCATCCTGCTGAAGAATGTGCCCTCTCCTGTGGTTTGGAATGTAATGGGCAGCAAGAATGTCTTGCTACCTCAAGCTGTTGATGTTGCCATCCACTCTGAAGATCTCTTTGCACGCCCCCATACTGAATGTAACCCCAAACCATGATTTTTCCTCCACCGAACTTGACTGTTTTCTGTGTGAATCTTGGGTTCATGCTTGTTCCAATAGGTCTTCTGCAGTATTTGCGACGATTGGGATGCAGTTCAATAAATGATTCATCTGAAAAAATCAACCTTCTGCCACTTTTCCACAGTCCATCCTTCCTTCAAGCTGTGGGCCTTGGCAAATGCAACACAATTTCTTAGTTCTCTTCTGTTTAATGCTGGTTTCTGAGCACTAATTCGGCCATTGAGACCACTGCGTGAGAGAATTCGACAAACTTCTTTTACATACATGGGTTTCTGGTGACCAGTTGTTATGTAGCTTTGCTGCAGTTGAAAAAGGGCTGGCCCTGGACTGTCAAACCAACAAACGGTCCTCTCGAACAGTTGTCTTACGGGGTCTGCCTGATCTGGGCCTGTCATGAACTTCACCAGTTTCTTCAAATCTTTTTCTTATCCTCTCCACTTGACATTTAGATACATTAAAGATGTCTGCCACCTTAGCAGGAGACTTGGTCTTCAGGCTCTTGATGATCAGCACTTTGGTCTGTGGTTGAATCTTTGCCATCCTGTCAGGTCAGGATGCATTTCAAATGAAGGTTGGGTGTGCTGGGGTTCTTCTTCTACACACCTGGGAATGTGTTAATTACAGTATTTGTCACAGGTGACGCTCTAATCTGTGATTAGTTGAATCCTTTAAAGATGTGACAAGACTATTGTCTAAGCAAAGTCTGACCTTTCTGTCCTAATTAAATAATTAAAAATCAAGGCATGATACGATTTTATTTTGCTAAAATAAGCGTAATCTAGAGGCCTTTGCTTTTCATATAAGCCACTTTTGATTCCAAATGATCAACTAGAAGTCAAGTTATTATTTGTTGTTCCTACAACTTGGATAGGGGACAAGACTTTTGTCAGGGAGTGTACATTGTATGGGTCAAAATGATTGATTTTTCTTTTATGCCAAAAATCATTAGGATAACAAGTAAAGATCATGATCCATGAAGAGATTTTGTAAATTTCCTACCGCAAATATACCAAAACTTCAATTTAGATTAGTAATATGGATTGCTAAGAACTTCATTTGGACAAATTTAAAGATTTCTCCAGATTTTCAAATAGGTGTATCTATCCCAACAAACCATACATTAATAGTAAGCTTATTTATTCAGCTTTCGGGTTATGTATAAATCTCAGTTTCAAAAAATTTAGTTTTGATATGTTTTGAAGACAAAAAGAAGGTTTGGAACGAGATGAGGACGAGTAATTAATGACAGACATTTAATAAAATTGACTTACATTGCAACAGAAATTCATCAACATATCCAAGGTGCAAAGTCTCAAACTGGGGGAACTCCAATTCAGCCATCTTCAGTGCGGAGAACACCCCATCTTTGGTTAAGGAAGGCTGGATTCGAACTTCATGCAACCTGGACAAGCAGAATTGATTCTGTGAACATCTCTAATTCTATATAGGAATCAGTCTAAGTAAATCACAATCTTTACATAGATTTACCTGCGAGCAGCAGTAATGATGAGGTAGCCCAGATCCACTTCAAGTGCATTTTTACAGGCACCAAATACAATTGTGTGCAAATTACGAAACCCTCCTACAAGAGATGTACTTTAGCCAATATGCCACAGACCTGGAACCTTCTTGCTCAAAATATGTAGACAAAACAATACTGGTATTGCATACACATAAGCAATGAGAAATAGGTTTTGCAAGAAAAACTTTTTAGCATTTTTCAGCAGTTTTAGTAATGCTTTCTATTCATAAGCAGCTGACAAGATGTTCATCTTACCTGACCTCCAGCTATCCTCCACAACATGCTGAATCAGTCCCCCTAAAAAGGGCACCCTCACCAGCTCCAGCTGCTCTAGGTTGCGAGCAGAGGCCAGACCGGTGACAAGAGGCACATACTTCAGAGAATTAGTGGGACCAGCGCAGTTCCTCATGACGAACGTACGCAAATTCACACAGAGAAAGTCTTTGAAGGGCTGAGGCTTAGTGAGGCGCACCCATTTCAGGTACAGATGCCTGAGCATAGACAGACAGGGGATCTCTGGCACATTGACACCTATAGGAGACAGCAGAAAGGTTTGTGACTAGATGACCAAGATGATATTGAAAAAGGTTTTCGCAGTGGAAGCAAACTTAAACTCACCAACAAGATGGAGGGTCTGGATTTTAGCTGCAGCTGGAATAGTGAGTTTGTTTTCTGAGGGAATAGGAAAGGCCCCGTTTCGGTTCCTGAACTTCCCTAAAATGTGAACCTGAGGCATGTAGTTCCATATCGCCTCCACCAGCTCTAAATGTGATGTCTCCACACCCTGTAAGTGAAGAAAACATAGGTAGTTGAAATCAAATTGACAAACATAACATTTCAAAAACATAAGCCGAAACTCTCTCATACATCATAGACTTACTATAAGGTTGGGACAGGCCTGTAGAGCCTCTAAAACACCAGGAATACTGAAGGCCTCATAACCTCTGACCCTTCTTCTCTCTAGGTAACGTGGGTGAAGGCCATACAGCTGCTCCAAATCAGGCATCTTCTTCATTAGCATGAGGAAACTGGAGTCTGTGAAACCTAAGATACACACATCAATTCAAACAACTGAATAATGGACCAAAAAAGATCACATTTCATAATAACAACATTAAAAATCTTACTGTTTAAAAACTTTTGACTGGTATTGTAGGAGTAGACCAATATTTAATAATTGGTTTAATAATTGGCTAACCAGAGGTCACTGGCACTAGCCAATATCTATCAACAGCTCTGGTAAAAGGTAATAAACATGTTCTGTTTTCAATAATTTTACGGTTTTCAAATATAATTTTTTTTTTTTAATTTTGATGTTTAAGTACATCTTATTTGTCATCATTAAATTATTATTATACAGGAAATATACACTTATTATCAACCTTGGCGTCAGTGTTTTTAATGAAATGAAAAGTTGTATTCCGCAATAATGCATTATATTTATCAAAAGTGACAGTAAAGACATTTATAATGTTACAAAAGATTTCTATTTCAAATATATGTTGTTCTTTTTGAACTTTCTATTTATTAAACATTCCAGGAAAAAAAAAATGTAATTTCCACAAAAACATTAAGTAGCACAACTGTTTTCAACATTGATAATAATAAGGAAAGTTTTTTTTTTTTTTTTTGACCAGCATATTAGAATGACTTCCAGTATTTTAACACCTAATACTATTGTAATGATGCTGAAAATTCAGTTTCAAAAGAATATTATCTGCCATCATAGAAATTATTCAGCCACTGGACACGGAGCATTTTATTTATCGGCATAAACCATTATCAACCAATAGTACTAGGTAGTAGTACAGGGAAAGCCTAATCAAAAACACATACATATGCAGGGTTGAGGCATGTGAAAACTTTATAATCAGTTGAGCGGCTGCAGACTCTGTGCAGAACTAAGTCAGTGTTTTACTATGTCAAGTTTATTGATACCAATTGACTACACATTTATTCCAGGTTTAGTTATAAACAGATCCCAGTCCTGAAATTTGAGCATAAAGAGTGTCGTCTACCTGAGGGCATGTACTCCCACCACCGGCTGGCACAAAGGTCCACAACCTTCACCACCCGCAAGTACAGAGTCACCGCCTCCCGCAGTTTCCGTGACAGGCACTCCATACACATTATGTCCTGCATGGGTAAGTACCTGTAGACAAAAGGACTTATAAAACATCAACTATAAAATGTTGCCATTTGAGTTAACCCCAGCTCTATCAAAAATCTCTGGAATTGAAAACAGAATCTCAGAGACCTTGAGAGACACTATTGTCCTATTTTAATACTGTAAAGTTGCTTTGACACAACTTGTATTGTAAAAAGCGCTGTATAAATAATCTTGACTTGACTAGTGTTAGGATGTTGGAGTGTTGTACTGACCGGAATATGTGGCAGAGCACCTCATGTGAGAGCTCATTGATGTAGTCTTTAGGTTCCTCATGTCCAAGAGAGTTAAATGTTCCTCCTCCCAAACTATGAGTCCTGGTGACCTTGCGCCGTGGGCCCATCATGTCCAGGGCAGTGAGATATCCACCAAGGGAAGGTAATAAACTCACTCCCTCTGTCCTGATCTTCTTGTTTGGGGCATCAACACACAATCATCACTCACTCCTTTGTAAAGAACAAAAACACCAATTAAACAGGGTGTCACTTTCACATTACACGTAAATCCATCTAAACTATCACAATTCAAAATGACATTTTCACAAACGTCAAAAAACTCAGGTCAATGGGCTCAAACTGAAAAAAGCCTCCTAAACACACCAGACAATGGAAATTCATCTAAACCATACTGGCTGTAGCATTCACAGAAGGCTAATAAAATCTATATTATGATTTTAACAGTGGTAGCTGAGAGACATCATGGCTCAAATAAGTTAAAGCTGAGCCGTTCAGTGATCAGCAGCATGTGAGGACATGACGATGATGATGCTGCTGTTTCAAGTTGTTATGATCACCAGCTCTAGCTAGCAGTCAGCTGTTAGCAACCTCACCACTGTTTTATAAAGATACAGACCTAACGGTGCTGTAAAAAGACCTTTAAGAAGAAGCGTTCAGCTGAAATTGGTCCATTTGTGTCCTCTCGTTTTAAGTCGAGCTCATAAGTGCGATGTATGGTTAGTTTTAAGGTGAGCAGCGGCAGCTGTCTGTCTGAATCCGCGTTCAGAAGCGACGTGAAGCCAGCGTTGGCCTTCCAAACACAAACAGGAAGTTCAGTTTTATTATTTTTACAAAATAAAAGACTGACCGGCATATGGATTATATATAATGCATTGTTCACGACAATATATTAAAAATTATCTTAAAATAACCACAGAAGGTCTTTTTAATATTTAGTAGATTTAAATTTCGTTTTAGCACTACGTTTCTAAACGAGGTATTTCCTTACAGATATCGGCTGTCTACAGACATGCTAACCTAACGTTACCCCAGTCCAATGACAATGTGCACATTTTGTTGTCAACTCAAAAAAAGTGCTAGTAGTAAATGCTTTTATTCATTTTACACAGACGGTAGCACAAATGTTTACTTTACTGAAATAATCAGTGTTCGGCAGCAACTAATTACTTGTAATTTAGTTACTGTAATAATATTACATTTTGCAGTAACTAGTAGTGTAACTAATTATTAATAAGATTTCAGTAATAATATTACAGTTACCAATCATTAAACAGCTTAATTACTTTTGATGCCTCAACCCTGCTGATTTAAAATCCAGCAAATAATTCCTAGATTTATTTTCATTATTGTCATGACTGGCACATGCATGTGCAGTAGGCATCTTGGAATATGGAAAAGCTTACATTCAGCAGATAGAAATATTGCATTATTTTGATTTTGTCAGGAAAAAAAATATGATCTGAACACTGTTGTGTAAATTGTAGCTTTACTTTACTCTGGCATTGATCCCACCCACATCCTTCTGATCAGAATGTGGTACATTATATTAATTACTATAATTAAAAATCTTTTTGAAAAATTACAAACTTATGTATTTGACAAAATACAAAATTGAAATATAATCCTAAATGGGTAACGAAGAAATTACAATCTAATACAACACTTCTACTTGAATGTCACTATCATCACTATTGATTGTTTGTAATAACTTCTGACTGCGATCCAGTGTGGATTTTGGTCAAATGATAAGGCAGAAATATGTTGTTAGTAACATTCTAGAAGAATTTTTCATGGAAGATAAACAGTTACAACTTCTGTGGGGCGTCCCTGTTGAAGAAACCAGCATATGCTGGTTAGGTAGATTTTGGGATGCTGGTTTAAACTGGTCTTTTCCTTGACCAGCACATGACCAGCTAAGGACCAGCATAAACCAGCATCAAAACATACCTAACCAGCATCCCAGCAACAAAACTACCTAACCAGCATACGCTGTTTTTTATACCAGGGGTGAAGAAAAGTAATGTAACAAATTAGTAAGTAGTAACTAATTACTGTGTCCAGAATGTAATAAGTAAAGTAACACTATTACTTTTTAAAGGAATAGCTAGTAATGAGCAATATATTACATTCTTTGAGTAACTAGCCCAACACTGGAAATAATGCACTGTTAAACTCAAAGAAACCTTCTATTTTATTCCATTTTATTCATAAAATGAACATTTGTGCTGTTCTACAAAAGGGTTAAATACAACAAACCAGTTTTATAACTGAATATGCTTCTGAGAATACAAAATTACTTTGAAATTGTTTTACAAATTATGTCAAAAATATGTTTTAAAAACAACAAACATTTTATTTAGCCTACTGCACGTTACTGTTCAGTGTATAAGCTACTGCATGTTAATAGCTAATTATCTGATTGTGAGTACGTGTTTTAATTGACATGATTAAATAACAGTTCATTAACAGTAACCAACGAATAACATTGTCAATAAAAATTAACTATTAATAAAGGAACAGTAAATTAATAGGAAGCTATCCACCTTTTTCTTCACATAAGAGTGGGCCATTTGTAAAATGTATGGGTTTGGCTTCCGGTCTCATCCGCGTCCAGTTATTTTTAGGTGTACAAAACAACTTGTTTTGCTGCTTGATATTGTAAATTAATGTGTCTTACCATATTATTTGAATTATGAACACACTGGTTTGTAGTGCAAATAATTTGTACTGTTTACTGCATTTTGTTATTTTTCTCATTATTTCCCTAGCAGCTAATGAACCGGAAGTCTCACCCATAAGCTTACTTGCATTAAAGAGAAGGTAGATCAGACTATGTTCGATTTGACATCTATACAATGATGCCTTCTTCATAATGTGTTGGCAAATTGCCTGCACACCCCACAACGATCCTTCGATTGGAGCTGTGTCCTCTGTATTTACATTTGGGGTGTCTCTCCCCACTGATTAATTTACATGTAACTACAGGAAATGGATTGTTACTCATATAAAAGTCTCTGTTTTCAGGTAATCGAGTTCCTCCTCCGGTGCAAACTGCCTTAACTTAGTTGTTATTTGCTAGTATGAAGGAGTTAACTTCTTTGCAGCTGTTGTCATTTTGGGATCGTGTGATGCGTCTTGTACGGATCCCGCTGTCACATCTCTGCACAGACATGGATCCAAACACATGCTGCTTGATGAATTTCTTATTACGCTCCATTTCTTCTTCTGTTTGGCCATGAGTGGACAATGAGGCACACAGGACCAGTAGCAGAATCACAATAGAGTGATGAATCCCCATGACCTGGTAAGCAATACATATAAAAAGTGTTGTTTTTTTGGGAGATTAATGAATAAAATAATGAAGGAAAATTGTGTTGTGACAACATACCTTGCTCTTCTTGACAAAGCACAACAAATATGTTGTTCCGCCAGCTGTCTTCTTTTGTTTATAAGCTGTAAGAGAATCAAAAATCATGAAAAAAGTAGCACATGAAACAGGCTCTAAAAACTCTTCTGTAATGTTACTAACCAGCTGCTGTTTGGACTGCAGTTTTTATTATAAACCCCACAAGACCTAAACATGTGACCTGATTAACAAGAAATGTTTAACAAGTCCTCAAACTAGAAAAATCAATAAAAAGTGACTTTGATTTTTGCACTATGCTTACACATTGAGCATATAATGGATTTTTATGTTGCTCATGCTTCTTGGTTAAACACAATGCAAGCTTTACAAAAGGATGTTGATTGCTAACAAAAACTGAACAATGTTCAATATAATAATCTAGTATTTACAGAATTTATTGATCTAAATTAATGTTCTAAATAACCTATTCACTCAATGTTTTGAACATTATTGATAAGACATCTCTTTATAAATTAGTAATTTAAAAGTAAAAAAAAAAAAACTGTGAACAAACAGAGATTTTTTATTACAAGTAGCTAATATGAAGTGAAAGTCACATGTTGTTGGACATCTGAAATCTGTTTTCCAAAACGTTTTTTGGGGTATGTGTTGATCGGGGTGCAGAGTCCAGACCTCATAGGTTTTAAAGGATAACTGTTGCCAAAATGCAACCTGGGCTGTTTTTTTTTACTGTAAACGAGACAAACTTATATCTAAAAGCATAATTACGACAAACGAGCCGTTTTTGAGATTGACCGTGATTTAGTTTTGTGGTCAGTGGCCGGTGAATGGGAATACTAGGGGCATACATTTGAGCGCATCAAAATCGATATTTTTACAACACTAAGAAGGCTCGACACACCATGACACTTTGCTCGAAGTATCGCCTGGGTCTCTACACATGAATTCGAGCATTGAGAACATTGTTCGTGTACACAGAGTTTACTAAAAAGAAAGTTTTTTTTTTAACAGCTCACTTTCACTGTTTGAGTTTCCGCTCGCGGCCGTCTTGCCAGTCAAGAGGTGTCGATCTCCGAATGCGAGGATGGATAGCTCCTAAAGCATATTTCCATATAAATGCACGGCTAATTCGTTGTTTTGTCGCAAGTGAAAAACAATATTAAACTTCTAGTTGTAAAAAGAGCCTCATATAAGCCTAATATTTCGTCCTATGGCGTCCGTTTATTCGCATTCGGAGATCGACACTTCTTGACTGGCAAGACGGCTGCGAGCGGAAACCCAAACAGTGTAAGTGAGTTGTTCAAAAACTTTCTTTTTAGTAAACTCTGTATACACAAACAATGTTATCAATGCTGGAGTTCATGTGTAGAGACCCAGGCGATACTTCGAGCAAAGTGTCATGGTGTGTCGAGCCTTCTTAGTGTTGTAAAAATATCGATTTTGATGCGCTCAAATGCATGCCCCTAGTATTCCCATTCACCGGCCACTGACCACAAAACTAAATCACGGTCAATCTCAAAAACGGCTCGTTTGTCGTAATTATGCTTTTAGATATAAGTTTGTCTCGTTTACAGTAAAAAAAAAAAAAAAAAAAAAAACAGCCCAGGTTGCATTTTGGCAACAGTTATCCTTTAATATTTGCAATGTCAGGTAGTCTGTCAATATGGCACAGCTTTGAAGTAAACAAGTGACTGTAAGGATTATCAAAATTTCATATGTATCTATATGCAAAGAAACAAAAATCTCAAAGAGAACAAATAAAAAGTTTACAAATCCAGTCTGCTTATTTTTTTAGTTACTCCTCTGGACCCTGTTACAAGTGTACGTGCTGGACGTGACATTACGCCCCCTCCGAATAGGCGCGTCCTCGCGCCGTAGAAAAGACAAAAAAAAGAAGAGAGGGGTGGCAAACGAGAAACATAAAGCCCATGAGGGAGGGGGCTTCGGCGGAGGACGCAACCGAAGGAGGGGGACCAAAACAAAAGTCCAAGGGGCAAAAAAGACAGTCCAAGGGGGCGACGATGGTGGGAGGAGCCAGGGAGGAGACAGGAGGGACCCGAAGCAGGAGAAACTCAACAGGACCCAGATTGCAGCCAGGATGACGGCCCACGGTGGAGCCGACGGAGGGAGGAGCCATGGTGGAGGAAGGACCGCCGACTCCAGGGGGCCGACCGACAGAGGCGGAGCAGCGGAGATGGAGAGCGAAGATCCAGGGCGACACCGCGGATCCGGAGGGCCAAGGCGGAACTAGAGGCTCTGGCGGCCGAGGCGGAGGCGGAGTTCCGGAGGTCCGGGGCGGAGCCGGAGCGATAGAGGATGGAGGCTGTGCCTGAGGGAGGGAGGAGTCCGTAGGAGCCGGTGGGACGGCGTGACGAGGCACAGCCGGAGGAGCAGAGTCCTGAGGTGACGGAGGGACGACGACTGACCAGGGCGGAGCCCAGTGTAGCTGGTGGACCGACGGGCGACGGTGGAGCTGAGGGCGTTGAGAGCCGTGGTGGGGCCGCAGCCCACTGCACAGATGGTGGGCTGAGGGTGAGCAAGGGGACTGACTGGTGACGTCAGGGACTCTGGACGGCTGGACGGAACCAGCGGGGATTCAGGACGGCTGGGCGGAACCAGCAGAGACCAGGCAGATCCAGACAGAAGAGGGCGGGTGGGAGGCAGGTTTAGGCAGGTCAGTGGCTCCGAGAAAAAGTCTATTAAGTCACAAGAGTTCTCTTCCACAACTTCGGAAAAGAAGTCAATAAGGTCCCCAGAGTTATCCATCTCACCCCCAACGGTGTTGCAGTGGGCAGGGCTCTCCATTTTCCTCACTTGCTCCACGTCGCAATCCACCATCGCAGATGTTGAAGCCGGCTCACGCACCTGATCAGCCGGAGAGGACTCTGGCTCTGTCGCTCGCGGCTCTAGTCCCTCATTCGCGGTGCGCTCGGGTTCATACTCTGCATGTTGGGGTGATGTTTGGCTGCTCTCTGGGTCATGAGTGGGGCTGACGTCCTCCTTGACGATGCCGATAGTCCAGGTCGATCCACAGGACGCCAGCACCCACTCGATGTAATCGGCGATGCTCTCTCGAGGACCCTCCCCGGACAGCTGCGATTTGGCAGCGATGTTAAGTCCAGCCCGGTAGAATGTACACAAGCAGCTGTCCGGGTAATGTGTGAACGGTGCGTAGAACACAAAGTCTCTTGTGTGGTCCTCGAGAGAGCGGTTCCCCTGCTTCAGGAGGATGATGAAAACATTGGGGTCATCCATAACAAAGTAAAAAAAAAAAAAAAAAAAACACTGAGACAAAAACGGAAAGGAAACGCAGGGGGAAAACGCCGTGACTGTTTCATTAGGTCTTTTCTGTTACAAGTGTACGTGCTGGACGGACGAGACGAGAGACAATATAACAATAAACACTATCTTTTAATATATACTTAGAGTAACAGGCAGGAACAGGCAGGAACTTCCACACACGTAACAAGTACAACGAATATCAAAGACCGACAGAGTGCTATAGACAGAGACAGACTTATAAAGGGTGATAACTGATTAAACACAGGTGACGGTGATTACACAAACGAGGACTAAACCAAATGATTACAAAATGACAGGGGAATACAAATGGGAAAAACCAATGACAAAACAGACAGAACTGTGACAGACCCGTATACCATCATTAAAGTTATTTGTTCTGGTTGTTAACTTTTCCTCTAAATGTCCTTTTTCTTGTAAAAAATTAATTCACAAGTTTTTAATTTAGCAGTGTGAACCAGGATAAAACACAATGCACAGCAATAAAAGTGGTTCATTTAAGAGAAATAGCTTATGCTTTGACATTATAGTGCAATGGTACTTTAAAAGCCCAGAGTTTGAGTCCCTCCAGTCTCCCCCTGACTGTCCTTTTAAATAAAGGCAAACCCCCCCCAAATATAAATATAAAAACAGAATTATTGATTAAAAGTAGCTAACTGAAAGTCACATGTTGTTAGACATCTCAAATCTGTTTTCCAAGGCTTATTTTGGAATATGTGTTGATCGGGGTGCAGAGTCCAGACATCATAGGTTTAAATATTTGCAATGCCAGGTAGTCTGTCAATATGGCACAGCTTCAAAGTAAACAATTGACTGTAAGGATTTAAATTTGATTCATATTCATCTATTTGCAAAGAAACAAAAATCTCAAAGAGAGCTGAGATAAAACTTTTCAGATCCAGTCTGCCTATTTTCAGTTACTCTTCTGCACCAGTATACCATCCCTGAAGTTATTTATTCTGGTTGTCAACTTTTTTCCTCTAAATTCTCAATTCAAAGGGATATTTGTCCGTTTTTCCTATGTGAAACAGGATAAAACACAATGTACAGCAATAAAAGTGTCTCATTCGGGAGAAATAGCCTATGCTTTGACATTATAGTGCCTAAGTTTGAGTCCCTCCAACCTCCCCCTGACTGTCCTTTTAAATAAAGGCAAAAAAAAAAACCAACTGTTCTTCTCTTCTGTACCTTTATATTCGATGCATTCAAAAATAGACCTAACATGCCCTTTTTTGATATTGATTTTTTTTATTTCAGTTATTTTGAGTAAAAGCGTATACAGTTGAGGTCAAAAGTTTATATACACCTTGCAGAAGCTGCAAAAGGTTAATTATTTTACTAAAATAAGAGGGATCATACAACACGCATGTTATTTTTTTTTATCTAGTATGGACCTGAATAATATATATTCACATAAAAGAGAAAATAATAGTTGAATTTATAGAAAATGACCTGTTCAAAGGTTTACATACGCTTGATTGTTAATACTGTGTTGTTACCTAAATGAGCCACAAATGGTTTAGTAATAGTTGTCCATGAGACCCTTATTTGTCCTAAACAGTTAAACTGCCCGCTGTTCTTCAGAAAAATCCTTCAGGTCACACAAATGTTTTGGTTTTTCAGCATTTTTGTGTATTTGAACCCTTTCCAACAATGACTGTATGATTTTGAGATCCATCTTTTCACACTGAGGACAACTGAGGGACTCATATGCAACTATTAGAGTAGGTTCAAACGCTCACTGATGCTTTAGAAAGACAAACAATGCATTAAGAGCCAGGGGTGTAAACTTTTGAACAGAATGAAGATGTATACATTTTTCTTATTTTGCCTAAATGTCATATTTTTTTATTTAGTACTGCCCTTTAGAAGTTACAGAATATGCTTACATGTTTCCCAGAAGACAGAATAAGTTAAATTTACCCTGATCCTCACATTCAAGTCTCTTAATGTATTGTGTGTTCTTCTTAAGCATCATTGAGAGTTTGAACCTTCTGTATTAAATGAAAAGATAGATCTCAAAATCATACAGTCATTGTTGGAAAGGGTTCAAATACACAAAAATGCTGAAAAACCAAAGAATTTGTGGGACCTGAAGGATTTTTCTGAAGAAAAGTGGGCATTTTAACTATTCAGGATGAACAAAGAACTCATGAACAACTATCACTAAGCAAAAAACAAACACACACAAAAAAAAGAACAAACCAAAAAACTGGTGTGGATCATTCAGGTACACAGTATTAATAATCAATATGTAAACTTTTGAACGGGGTCATTTTTACAAATTCAACTACTATTTTCTCTTGTGGACTACATGTAAACGTCTTTTATGTGAAATACCTTGTTCAGGTCAGTACTTAATGAAAAATAACATGAATTTTGCACGATTTTGGTAAAATAATTAACTTTTTGCAGATTCTGCAAATACACAGATACCAGGAAGATGAAGAGTCTATCAATATCTGATACATACAAATTTCTCTAACACATGGGATATCAATCAGGGAACTCTCACTAGACTATGATTTGATAAAATGGCATGATAGTAGCAGTCACATTCACACTGGGTGAAAAAATGATTGCATTGTGCACATAAATGATTGAGTTCAAGCGGCTGACTGACACCGTCCGCTAATCCTCCGATCAAATCATTTCAATCCTTTCGATAATTACGATCCCCTAAAATCTGGAGTATGATGAAAACTGAGCGAAATCTCATGTAAAACCATAGAGAGCTGTAACTGGGAATTTTTCATAAATTGGCTCAGTGCTTTGAGCAACTTATCTCAGACATAAAGCGCATAGCTGGGCCTCTGATGAAACTGCCTGCTACAAATGTGGAGAGACACAGAAAACTGAACACAGCCTGAGGAGAGGTCACCTCGTAACATCAATAATAACACTGGCAATTCCGACTTTATATAGGAAAATGTAGTAACACCTTTAAAGATTAATGCTATCAAAGAATGAACAGGATTTTGCCAGATTTGTATCTATTATCCTCAGGGATACTTTGTTCTTTGTTCTTTTCCCATATTTTTTTGTACTAGAATGATACATTTAGTAGGCATTCTCATAAATCCATGCATCTCATGTACCATTCTTAAATGCAGATTTGTCAGTGGAAACAGCGGAATTTGCTTCAGTAATGACAGTAGAGTTTCTGAATCCAAATAGTAATAATAAATACCCCAAAACTTAAAATTTTTACTTATTTCTTAACAGTAAAAGTACTGCATAGCATAACCCACTTGCCTCCACAGGTTAGACAGCCTTTTTTAAGGTTTTAGAGAATGAAATTAACTTAAATGAGATGCTCCTGTCTGGGACCAAATCAAGTCTCAGACCAAATTTATTTACAGATTGAGAAACGTGATTGGAACGCTGCTCAAATAATCATCTTGAGAAATAGGAACACATTTCTTGTGCCTGTGTGAAGACTTCAATCCACAGCTCCAGTCGGCGATAATTGATTACGCCATTACTGCATCTGCCAATGAACATCATGTAAACGTAGCATCAATCTGCATGCTCAGACAAGACCCTTTTCCCCATCTCACAAGACATCCAGTCGGCTTGTTGAAATGTAACCTCTCACTTCATTTGACCAACTGCTTAAAACCAATTATAAATGAAAGCCAGTGATGTCCGTGTTCGGATGCTGAGACGAGTTCCATTTGATGAGAACGAGAGGAGACGATGAGCTGTGGGATTTTGGCCTGGTGACACAGTAAGGCGGACGGGTTGAGACACATTATTCTGAATCCTCTGAGACAAACAAAATGAAGCACAAGATGAGATTCAATCCCTGTGCTTTCTGCTCTGTGACGGGGGCTTGTCCTTTTAATATGAATGCCATCAGACTTCAGGAAGAGCATCACAAAAACTTGAAACTGGTCTCTTAAAAATGACAGAGCTATTGTAATTGCATACTACTTAGGAATAGCATACATAAGAAACAGCATAGAATAAAGCAAAACAATCAATCTAAAAATACAATAATATTACAGTTGATTGGTCTAGGACAAAGCTTTTTAATACTTTAGATATCACTGTTTTAAAAAAACAGCATATGCTGGTTAGGTAGGTTTTGATGCTGGTATGCTGGTTTAGGCTGTTCCTGTGCTGGTTTAAATGCTGGTCCTTTGCTGGTTTATGCTGGTCCTTGACCAGTAACAAGACCAGCTAAGGACCAGCATTAACCAGCAAAGGACCAGCATAAACCAGCAAAGGACCGGCATAAACCAGCTAAAACCAGCATCCCAGCACCAAAACCAAGCATGCTGTTTTTTTCAACAGGGTGACCCCCATACCAAGAAATAAAAGGTGTATATTTTCATATATGTACTTTTACATGTAATATTTAATTATCATATGTTTTGTTTATTTTCATTCTTTTTTTCAACTATTTATTTGACTTATTTTTATTCTCTCTAGGGATCAGTGAAACGGAGGTCACATTGCCACGCCAGTAGGTGGCGATTGAATTCATTCAATCGATTTATTCAACACTATTGATTCAGAAACAATGGCTGGCTAAATTCGGAAAAGCATATTACCATACAACTCTTAATTCTTCTGACATGTCTTTACAAGGCAGAAATAATAATATGATAGCCTATGCTGTTTCACATTTAGCCACAACTATCGTGAGTGAATCACTGAATCATTATAACTGTGGCAACGAATCGATTCATTCAGGAACAAAACACCACTGCTTTGCTTTGGACGGAGATCCCTATGAATTCTGTCATGCCTTTCTTTGGTATGTATCCATTGGTGGGGCAAATTTCTCATATAAACTGCTTGTTTATTAAACATAGAGGGTTTGCACTGTACCTGAAGATTTGTGAAGTGCCCCGGATGCGCGGCCATATTGGCTATAGGGGTGAGCGGGGCACAAACTAACGCGGGGTTAATTGTAACACACGTGGTTCAAATATTTCCACACATGCTAGCATAACCAAATTTATGGTATTTACTAGTTGCCACAGCAACACTATGCAGAGAAAAAAGAGCGCCAAAATTCAAAAGCCTTTTTTAGATATCGCTGAATATTTATTTTACCATAGTAAAAGTACATTTCTGGCTGAAGTAAACTTTTCATTTTAGTTTTTTGTATTCATTTAAAATGAGACGAAACTGCTATTATTTTAATCTCCAATTTGTTATTTATCAGTTTAGATAGTTTATTAACGCTTTGCAAACCAGCAGAAGACACTAACCTGCTTTAAACTCCAGTCTCGAAGATGGGGAACGATGTAACACTGTGTTACAATATGCCCCGCTATTATTAAACTATGCTATTCTATGACATTAGCAATGCAATTTACACTATTTACTTCTAAGGATTTTGATAAGAAACCACAAGAAACAGGTGAATAAAGGCTGACAATCAAGGTTTAATGTTCAGAAGTTATTATTTCAAGACATGTAAAGCATTTTGGCTGGTTTATGTGTGTGGTGTTCTATGAGAGCTGTGTGTGGAGGGAGGGAAGTGTTTTTCTGAATGTCTAAATGTGTTTCATTTATTTGTCCACATTGTTTTGAACTACTGTACAGCTGTGTGTTGCGATCAGGGCCGTTCCAAGCATTATTGCGATGTGTTCATTGTCAAACTCCAAAATTAGATCATTTTAATTTTTTTTAAAAACGTCATTACTTCATTTGAAAAAGTTAACACATGTATTTTACTGACAAAATATTTTAGTTTTTTGTGTATATTTGTTTCATTCGATCAGATAACATTTTAAGCTGTCATATGGTCGTGTTACAACGTGCCCCTCAGATGTTACAATGTACCCCACCTACGGGGCATGTTGTCACTGTTATTTACCTTTCTTTTGAGGTAAATAACGTATAACGTATACACTGTAAATATGAAACAAAGCGATATATTTGTACTAGACAAGTGTGCAAATAATGTGGATAAAAATTGTACTCTGAACCCCAAGGGGATTTACATAAACGCGAAATTCAAAAAGTGTTAGGTTGTGCCCCGCTCTCCCCTACTCGGATATAAACAACAGCATGGGTTAATGGTCATGCTCGGTTAATGTACAACCGAATACGTTGTTCTGCTAATTTATGCTGTCTAAACCACCGAAAAAAAGTGTGGAAGCTGCTAAATCATATAGAGAAGGACTTAGTAAGCAGGAATAGTTTGACAAGCTAAAGTTAATAGGTGGTAAAGATATGTACAAGCATAATTAATTAAGATATTAGCCTAATATTTCACCTACTTGACCGGAAATTATAAGAAACAACATGAATGTTATCAAGAATCTTGCCCTGGAAATCCTGGTTCAGTTTGGTCAGCCACAAACAGCTTTTATTCCTCAGTTTTTTGCACTCTTCTCATTGATTTGTTATAACTTTTGGCAGTCTGGTGCAACCAATTAGTACAGCCCAAAACATGACAATAATTGTGTCACGTTTGAAAGATGATGAGGTCTGGGTCCAAATGCAGGGAAGTATATTTATTAAATAAACAAACAAACAAACAAACAAAACACAAACAAGGCAAGGTCAGAAACATAAACTTCAAAAACGAGAACGACGAGAAACCAACCACACAGAGACCAGGATACATGAAGACAATGCAGACTCACCAGGGTAGTGGAAGTGTGGAGATTATAAAGACAAATCATAAGTGTTATCAGCTGGGCAAGACAAGTGACAATCAAGGCAGGTGCAACAATCAGAGAAGTGAGTGCAGGGAAGGGAAAACAGCGACATCGTGTGGCGAAGGGAAAGCAGCAGCCCAGAGTCATGACAGTACCCCCTCCCTACGGAACGGCTTCCAGACGTTCCCAAAGTCTGGAGGGAGGAGGTACGGAGGAATGGTAAATCAGGGGGAGGGACGGCGGGCCAGGTCCGTGCAGCGCAGTCACCGCCGCGTCAGGAACAGAAAGCACGGTCGCCGCAGTGTCAGGAACAGAGATTGCGGTCTCCGGCGCGTCAGGCACGGAGATAGCGTTCACCGCCGCGTCCGGAGCAGAGAGAGCGGTCAACGCCGCGTCAGGAGCAGAGAGAGCGGTCACCGCCGCGTCCGGAACAGAGAGAGCGGTCAACGCCGGGTCCGGAGCAGAGAGAGCGGTCACCGCCGCGTCCGGAGCAGAGAGAGCGGTCAACGCCGCGTCAGGAGCAGAGAGAGCGGTCACCGCCGCGTCCGGAGCAGAGAGAGCGGTCACCGCCGCGTCCGGAGCAGAGAGAGTGGTCAACGCCGCGTCAGGAGCAGAGAGAGCGGTCACCGCCGCGTCCGGAACAGAGAGAGCGGTCAACGCCGCGTCAGGAGCAGAGAGAGCGGTCACCGCCGCGTCCGGAACAGAGAGAGCGGTCAACGCCGCGTCAGGAGCAGAGAGAGCGGTCACCGCCGCGTCCGGAACAGAGAGAGCGGTCAACGCCGCGTCAGGAGCAGAGAGAGCGGTCACCGCCGCGTCCGGAGCAGAGAGAGCGGTCACCGCCGCGTCCGGAGCAGAGAGAGCGGTCAACGCCGCGTCAGGAGCAGAGAGAGCGGTCAACGCCGCGTCAGGAGCAGAGAGAGCGGTCACCGCCGCGTCCGGAGCAGAGAGAGCGGTCAACGCCGCGTCCGGAGCAGAGAGAGCGGTCAACGCCGCGTCAGGAGCAGAGAGAGCGGTCACCGCCGCGTCCGGAACAGAGAGAGCGGTCAACGCCGCGTCAGGAGCAGAGAGAGCGGTCACCGCCGCGTCCGGAGCAGAGAGAGCGGTCAACGCCGCGCCCGGAGCAGAGAGAGCGGTCACCGCCGCGTCCGGAGCAGAGAGAGCGGTCAACGCCGCGTCAGGAGCAGAGAGAGCGGTCACCGCCGCATCAGGAGCAGAGAGAGCGGTCAACGCCGCGTCAGGAGCAGAGAGAGCGGTCACCGCCGCATCAGGAGCAGAGAGAGCGGTCAACGCCGCGTCAGGAGCAGAGAGAGCGGTCACCGCCGCGTCCGGAGCAGAGAGAGCGGTCACCGCCGCGTCAGGAGCAGAGAGAGCGGTCACCGCCGCGTCCGGAACAGATCCAGCGGACGCCCTCTCTCGAAAAAGCGCCTCCGCCATCGCCCTATAGTAGGGACGCTTCCGCGCCGCCTCAGCGTTGCGGGCATCCATCACCGCCAGACAGGCGTAGATGGTCTCAAAGCGGGCGACCGACGCCGCCTCCGCCTCCTCAGAAAAAAAAAAACTACTCCCCGCTGGACCCATCTTGGGAGTCTGCATTCTGTCACGTTTGAAAGATGATGAGGTCTGGGTCCAAATGCAGGGAAGTATATTTATTAAATAAACAAACAAACAAACAAAACACAAACAAGGCAAGGTCAGAAACATAAACTTCAAAAACGAGAACGACGAGAAACCAACCACACAGAGACCAGGATACATGAAGACAATGCAGACTCACCAAGGTAGTGGAAGTGTGGAGATTATAAAGACAAATCATAAGTGTTATCAGCTGGGCAAGACAAGTGACAATCAAGGCAGGTGCAACAATCAGAGAAGTGAGTGCAGGGAAGGGAAAACAGCGACATCGTGTGGCGAAGGGAAAGGCAGCAGCCCAGAGTCATGACAAATTGACCATTTTCAGCAGCAATAATTAGCTAAATATTCAAGTTTTGTTCAGTTCAGTGGCATTGTTTATATTGTGTGTGGAAGATATAAACATGGGCGTACTGTTCATAAACTATGCCACAAAACACTTATATTTTGTTTTGAGAGGGTAACTTTGAGAGGGATAAATATCTTTCTGACTTTCCCAGCTGAGTGGATCGTATGCTGCAACCTGGTTTTGAAGCAGGTGAAGGCTTAGGGGAGACAAACCGTGATGGAGGAACTGAGGATACATTCAGTACTTTGTAGGACTGGACAACATTGTTGCTGGCTGCTCAAGGTACCTCAGATGTAAGTAAAAAGATGCAAAGTCAAAAATAAATAAATCATGATGATCAATAAATCATTTCCAATGCTTTGGCATGTTAACATTTTGTCTTTTTGACCAACACTCATCAATGCACTGGCTTTGTCCTAGAGCTTTGCCTTTATTTGTTTTTATTTGCACTGCCATTAAACTCTAATTCTGTAGTCTTTGTAGTTTGTATTGTCCCACCAACAAAGGGGAATAAGCTTGGTCCCTGTGGAGGGACCAAGAAAAAACGAAGACAGAAAAAGAGAGAAGATATATGCAGCTATTGTATGAGTATTTGTTTGCACGGCCACACTATTCCCACAAGACTAAAGCCCTTGCAGTGTGTTCTGTAATGTACACATCAATAAATAATGCATTGCAATGTTTGCACAAGCTCCGTTTAGTTCTTACTTCAGCCTCACAGAGGAGTCATTGGCAAGTAATTCTGTAATCCTAAACACCTTGGCTCTTTGAGATAATTGTTACAATAGCAGACATTTTAATATGTTCAAACTTGTTCCTCTGTTCCAAAGTAGCATTTGTTTTCTGCCTTATTTGTGGACATTAAAATTTAAACGGAAATAAAATGTTATTTTATTGACAGAATACATTTAGTAATGCAAAAGGTTTCAGAGGAGCTAAAAAAGTTTCATTAAGTCAAGGCTGGAAATAAAAGATGCTTTTTTAGTTTGCTGGATTTAAATATCAGTTATATAAGGTTTTAATTTTGTATGTATATTAAAAGAATGGCAATTAAATCGGATCACAATCCTGTTGTTTGTATTATAAATAAATTCCCTTGCATAGGCTGCTTAGTTAAATATGCAATTATATTTAAAGGGCATCTTAGTCATAAAAAAGGAATAGCTCACCCAAAAATAAAAATATGCTAAAAATTTAAATAGGCCTCAGGCCCATCTCAGATGTAGATGAGTTTGTTTCTCCATGTGAAAAGATTACATAACCAATGGATCCTCTGCAGTGAATGGCTGCCGTCAGAATGAGAGTTCAAACCGCTGATAAAAACATGACAAAAATGTAAAATCCACATTACTCCAGTCTATAATTTTAATGTCTTGTGAAGTGAAAATCTGCATGTTTGTAAAAAAAAAAAAACAAATCCATTTAGCTCTTTTAATTTTTAACTGTAACTTCTGACCAAAATAAAGTCCATAATCAGGATTTCAAAAATCTGGATTTCAAAAATTAATTAAATTAAGTAACTTTTTTATTGATTACATGATTACATATTATTCAAACAATAGCAAAATACATTTATTTATGTTATTTTAAAATGGCTTATTTTAATTTGACATTTTTATAGTTTAATTAATTGCAATTGAACCCCAGTTTGGGAAACCCTGACATATTGTATGGTTTAATGCACTTCATGTTGTTAATAACAGTGAATGCAATATATTTTCTTTCTCTTTGTATTTTTGTCAATATAGTACAAGAACTATTTAAATAAATGTGACAAGTTAGGTCAAAAGTAATTTAAAAGTAGGCTATTTAGATTATATTACCTAAAATGTGTAAAGTAGTGGATAACATTACTAATAACAATTTTTGTCGTGTAATTTGGCATCAAACTACAATATGTAAGTAATCAACTATCTTTGTTCATAATCCATAATATTAGACTCATTCTGACGGCACCCATTCATTGCAGAGGATTCGTTGGTGAGCAAGTGATGTACTGCTAAATCTCTCCAAATATCTCCAAAAGACATGTTTATGATTTTCGGTTTTGTTTAAACATAGTTTTCAGTAACTGTCGAATGAATGACAGCTCAAGGAAAGTACAAGTACAGTGCCCTCCACTAATCTTGGCACCCTTGGTAAATATGAGCAAAGGTGGATGTGAAAATAAATCTGCATAATTTATCCTTTTGATCTTTTATTCAAAAAATTCACAAAATTCTAACCTGTCATTGAAGAAAAACAATAGAACCTAGGGGTGAAATCTCAGTATGAAATAAATGTTTTTCTCTAGTTCACGGTGGCCACTATTATTGGCACCCAATTATTGCAACATCTTTTTCCCAAGATAACAGTTCTAAATTTTCTCCAACAATGTCTGATGAGTTTGGAGAACACCTGGCAAGAGATCAGAGACCATTCCTTCAAACAGAATCTCTCTAGATTCTCCAGAATCTCTCTCTTCCCAGCTTCATGTTGGTGCTTCTTCTCTTCAGTTTCTATACAGGGTTCAGGTCAGGGAACTGGGACGGCCATGGTAAAAGGTTCATTCTGTGCTCAGTGACACAATTTTGTGTTGATTTTGATGTTTGTTTTGGATCATCGTCCGGCTGGAAGATGCAACCATGGCCCATTATAAGATTTCTAACAGAGGCTTGATTTTTTTTATCTGCTGGTATTTGATAGAATCCATGAAGCCATGTATCTGAATAAGATGTCCAGGACTTCCGGCAGAAAAACAGGTCCACAACATTAAAGAACCAGAACCGTGGGCATGGGGTACTATTTTTTTTAATCCCTGTAAACCATCTGGAGGGTTAGCTGCCAAAAAGCTAATTTTTAATTTCATTTGACCATAGAAGACAGTCCTGCTTGAAGTTCCAACCATGTCTGACAATTGAATATGCTGGAGTTTGTTTTTGGGTGAGCCAGAAGGATTTTTTCTTGAAACCCTCTGAAACAACATGTGGTGATGTAGGGGCTGTTTGATTATTTTAGGCTTTAGGCTTTCTGACCCCAAGACTCAACAATTCTCTGCAATTCTCCAACTGTGATCCTTGGTGAGTTTTTGGCCACTCATACTCTCCTCCTTATCGTGCATTAGGATGATTTGTAACATCTTTAGTTGATTGGAACTTCTTAACTATTGCCCTGATGGTGGGAATGGGGATTTTCAATGCTTTAGCTCTTTTCTTACAGCCACTATCTATTTTGTGAAGCTCAACAAACCTGTTCTGCACATCAGAACTACATTCTTTGGTTTTACTTCTTGTGATGGATGATTAAGGGAATTTGGCTTTTGTGTCCCTCATATTTATAATCCTGTGGAACAAAAAGTCATGACTGGACAATTTTATACTCCTAGCCACCCTGGTGTGCTAAAAAAAGTTTAATATTAATGGGAATATACTTTAGAGATGTTTTACTTAGACAGATTTTTAGGGGTGCCAATAATTGTGGCCATCATGAATCAGAGAAAAACATTTATTTCATAATGAGACCCCCCCCCATTTTCCATTGCTTTGCTTCAATGAATGTTTAGAATTTTTCTAATGAAAGATCTAAAGGATAAATGATGCAGATTTATTTTGACAGTCACCTTTGCTCATATTTACTAAAGGTGTCAATATATATTGTTCATCAATATACAGTAAAATGAAAAGTACTTTATATTTGCATACCGCACAAAAAGAAAAACTGCAAGGGCATTAGATACTCTCAGTGAATCAGGCTCTTTGCTCTAGAACTATACCTTTTGCAGTAACTAGAGGGCAGTAAATATTTCCACATTCAGGTGTTGTATTGACTACATTTTCCTACATCTGCATAGGTTAACATACACTGCACAGATCATTTTTATTTAGGCAAAATATGGCCTTTGAGTTGTGAATGTATAAAAATATATATTTGATTGATATGCTTTTGATACGTTTTTCTATTCGCCTCTGAGCCAAAAGGGCATTTTAGAGTGGGTGAGATGAAAGGCTTCCGCTTCTCGAAATAATGCGCAGCCAACAACATTAAGAGGACACAGCTGAAGCTAACATCCCTGAACTTAAGACACTGAGCTAAGGAAAAGAGATGGAGAGAGAAAGCTAGAGACACAAGAGAGCAGACACTAAGCGGCTGGCAGCCGGAGAAGAGGGGAGGCTCAAAGCCTAAGGAGACGTCTTTTGCATAATGACATGTTACTTCTCGTTTTGCGCTTCCCTGGCCCAGGCCTCATAAGTGCTGCATCTGTTTACAAGCACACCACTTTTCCAAGGAGCGCCCATCTATTCGGCATTCATGAGAGATCTCTTAAGAGTCCCCAGCTGGAAAAATTGAGACAAAGAAAAAAAATAAATAACCCAAAGCAAACAAAAACCCCCTAATCCATCTTTGGAGATCTCTTTCACATTATGTTTTCAGATATGAATGAGAGCCAAAAATGAAAAAAAAAACAAAAAAAAAAAAAACCGAACATCAACAACAGCTTCCAGCGCTGACAGAAATAGAGCTGTATTCTGAACGTGACATCTGCTTTTGGTTTTGGTATTGTTGCTTGAGTGGTCCGGTTTCTGTCACTTGAATGCTTAATTTTCTTTGCTTCTTGTTATATGCCCAGTGTCTGAAGGCTCAGCTGTTCTCCAGACCAATTCGTGACAAGTGGCACAGGAGAGACGAGACAACCCGACAGCTAAAAGAGAGGCAGTGTGGGCAGCTGTAGACTGTAGTCATCTGATCCATGATTCATATTGTCATTTCTACATGCAATGACTGGGGTAAGGTGTTCTTGCTTTGATGCACAGTAAATACACTATACAACTTTATTCTGGACTCAGTATAGTAATTAAACAACACTCATTTTAAAGTGGTTTACAAATCTACTTATAAAGATTAATTATTTCAGTCGTTTTGTATTGTACTTTAAAAGAGGGCACTTCATCATTTTTATGTTATACAAACCTGGCTTAAAATAGCATGCTATTAGTACAATATTAATGGATTTATGAAGCTTTATGATGCTTATGGTAAAAAGCCATTACAATAATGAATATTGACGTACAGAGATACACTATCATTCAAAAGTTTGGGTTGGTAAGGTTTTTACAAATATTTCTTAAAATGAGTCTTTTATGCTTACCAAGTCTGCATTTATTTGACCAGTAATATTGTGAATTTTTATTATATCAAAACAAAATAATTGTTTTCCTTTTAATATACATGTATTTTAAAGTGAACAAAAACACTTATATACTGATTTGATGCTCAGGAAACATTTCTAATTATTATCAGTTTTAAAACCAGGTGTGCTGCTTAATATTGTGGGAACTATGATATATATATATATATATATATATATATATATATATATATATATATAGAGAGAGAGAGAGAGAGAGAGAGAGAGAGAGAGAGAGAGAGAGAATTCTCTTCTGCTCACCAAGCCTGCATTTATTTGATCCAAAATACAGCAAAAGCAATAATGTTGTCAACTATTTTAAATAACTGATTTCTATTTGAACATATTTTAAAATGTAATTTATTTCTGTGGTCAAAGCAAAATTTTCAGCATCATTACTCCAGTCTTCAGTGTCACATTATCCTTCAGAAATCTTGCTAATATGCTGATTTTCTGTTCACGAAACATTTATTATTATTATTATTATTATTATTATTATTTATTATTATTATTATTATTATTATTATTATCATCATTATTAATATTTAAAACATTTTTTTCAGGATTCTTTGATGAATAGAAAGATCCAAAAATCAGCATTTATCTAAAATAAAAAGTTTTTGTAACATTATACACTGTACCATTCAAAATATATATATTTGGGAAATATATTATAAAATTAATACTTGTATTTTCCAGTAATGCTTTAAATTGATCAAAATGATAAAGACATTTACAATATTACCAAAAGTTATATTTCAGATAAATGCTGTTCTTCTGAACTTTTTATTCATCAAAGAAACCTGAAAAAAATATTTTGAACATAATATTAATAAATGTTTTTTAAACAGCAAATCAGAATATTAAAATTATTTCTGAAGGCTCATGTGACTGGAGTAATGATGCCAAAAATTCAACTTTGAAATCACAAGAATAAGTTACATCTTAAAATAGATTCAATTAGAAAGCAGTTATTTCAGTAATAAATAGTAAAAATGTTTCAAAATGTTACTGTTTTGCTGTACTTTAGATCAAATAAATGCAGGCTTGGTGAACAGAAGAGACTTCTTTAAAAAACAATAAAAATCTTACCATTCAAAAACTTAACTGGTAGTGTATATACACATCTTATAATATTATTATAACATAATAATTGTCCTGCCACTCTTAACTAATTAAATACACCCTTGCTGAACAAAATGATTAATTTCTTTTAAAAAATCAATACGTCTGACCCCAAAGTTTAGACAGGAGTGTACTTGTGCACTTAAATGTGAGGAACAAGTAAACACATAGCTGAACTCCAGCTTTTTAATTTAGCTTTAGTTAAACTAAACATTGCATTTTTGTTTAACACATTTTACATTTTTTTGGTTTGATAATAATTAATTTGAGAGAAATAATTGGCTGACCACCAGCAGTACCGCTTTGGACCTCGTGTAGAAGACCGTTGCTTTAGGCCATACATTTAATTTCATTACTAAAATAATGTTGACAGGTATTCAAACATACATTTCGGGGACTTTTCCCCCAGCAAATCTATATTTGCATGTCGAGGAGATAAAATAACACTCGAAGCGGCACCCTGTGACTCACATTCATCAGTTCTCCATATTCCTAGAGATCAGATTACCATTTTATGAGTTTCTCTGACTACTCTGACAGTTATGAGTTTAGCGTGATTCATTACGGTGAGGAACAACACACACACACACACACACACACACACACACACACACACACACACACACACACACACACACACACACAAATACAAATACAAACTGATGAGGTAGCCTGAATCCAACCCTGATGTAGCTGTTTTACCAAGGGAAAGATGGAGTGTTGCCCAGGAACGAGACGTTAGCTTTGAGGGCCAAGGCTTGAAAGACGAATGATTGTTTTTGCAGGATGATGGAAGAGACAGGAAAAAAACAAAGGAGGAGGGTTAGAGGGGATAGCTAAGTGACTAATCGTGTCAAATAGCTCATCGAAAACAAACCCACATCTTTAGATGCACACGTTATGGTTTTAATGAGGCAAAATGACACCGGCAGAGACCTAACAGACCACTTGATGGCAGCCAAGCACAAACTATGAGGAAGAAAAGTCTGGCACGTGATGGATTGTGCCACATTTGTCATCTAAACTGACAGACTCAGTGGAGGAACAGCTTTACAGGGCATCCATAATGTATGTGATTGCTCACGCCATTACAATCGCATTCCTTTGAGATTATACCAGCGATGTAGAGCTGACCATATAGACCAAGTTGAGAGGCACTGAGAGGCACTGTTGCACCGGAAGTCGAGAATTTACAATAAGACATGTGGAAAGACATTGAAAATTTAATTAGGAGCTCATCAACCTTCAAAATGGTCATCAAATGACATGCAGCAACATGATTTTTGATAATTCTGTCTTTGCAATATTCATATTTAGTCACTGGCAGTTGGCAACGAGACTCTATATCCTCTCCTGCCCCTCCCAAAAGCAATGCGAGTCTTCACAATACTCTTTTTTTATATATTTTGCATAATGTATGATTAGGCTTTTTGATTTTCATATTTTATATTGCCGACATGACTACATCTATCATGCTTTTTTCTCTTCCCCTCATTCTTTATGCAATTTCCCCCCTCTCTCTTCAGAAATACAGTACCTTTGCAGACGTTTTCAGAGAAAAGAACAGCTTATCTTACAATGGAGCTTAGAGGAAATGTGTCTGGAAAGATTTCTGCATATATTCCTTTTCTGTTTTCATCCCTGTACGAGCTGATTCTTACCTCTCCATCTACCTATCGGGTCAGGTTTGCGTTTTGCTCCAAGTGTTGCCTTTCTCATCCATTTTATTCTGACTAAAACTGTTTAAATGTCACTCAGATGTTAAATCCACATTTTATACAACACACTGTCACAATATCTAAGTGCTACATTTATATCAAATATAAAATAATTTTCTTAAAAAAAAAAAAATAGATATTTTACTGAATACAAGACAAAAATACTAATCTATTATTTGAAGTGTAACAAAAAGGCTGACTGGTCAATTCCTATCCTATTGTGGGAAGAAACATGACTTAAAATAAAATAAATCACCTCCCTGAGACATACCCCCTTGTCTCCTCATTAGCCTGCTATGGAAGAACTCCACTTCTCTTCCTTGGAAACAATGCTTGGGCCTGTGGTCAGCCCAGTGGTTGCCTTAATTTGCTGTGGCTGGGGATCGGATGGCCTCCGTGGTCCAGTTGAAAGACAGTGGATGAAAGGAGAGGACAGAGGTTTGGGTTTGGTTAGATTACACTCTTGTCCTTTTCTGCCTGCTTTTCACTTTTCTTAAGACTTGCTTTGTTGCTATATGATGATTGGTGAAAAAGTCAACACATTCAATGTGGAAGTTGAACCACAGATGACATGTTGCTCATAAAGGTAAAACTGGTCATTGTCGAAAAAATAAATGTGACCCTGGACCACAAAACCAGTCTTAAGGGCTAATTTTTTTAAATTGGGATTTATGCATCATCTAAAAGCTGAATAAATAAGATTTCATTAATGTATGGTTTGTTAGGATAGGACAATATTTGATTCTGAGAAACAAATATTTGAAAAAAAAAAGAAAAAAGAACAAGATATTAAGAAAATCACCTTTAAAGTTAACTAAATGAAGTTCTTAGCAATGCATATTACTAATCAAAAATTAGGTTATGATATATTTACAGTAGGCAATTATGACCTTCATGGTACATGATCTTTATTTAATATCCTAATGTTTTTTTGAAAATTTTGACCCATAAAATGTCAAGGTCCAGGATCACAAATAAAAAAAAATGAGTTTAGCAACTGTAAACAGTTTCAAACTGTACATACATTTATATTCTGCAATATTAGGGAGTTTGTTTTATCTGAGAAAGATTTGTTTCTTCATAATAGTCTAAATGACAGTTGTGTATTTAAAAAAAAGTGTTTTAGATCCATTATTATAGACTTAACAATTAAAACAATAAAACAGTTGTGAAACCACAAAGTTCATTTCAAACAACTGCCAAACATTAGAAAGTTTTATTCGGTTGAACCTTTAACTTTTTTTGATGTTTGCACCTGCTTTGTAATTTTCACAGGTGTGTGTGCTTTTTTTTGCCTGAAAAACCTGTTCAAGCACTCGTAAAGGCTACTCTTAATGACAGCTGGGTAGATCTGATTAAAACCTGTTATTGTCTGCACTCTTGAACCCCTGAATAGTACTGGCAAGATGTGCGAGTTTGTGATTTTTCATTCTTTTATTTTCTCTGTTACAGAAGGATCTAGCAAATAGAATTCAATGCGAGCACTTTTGAAAAACATCACATCCCATCATTCCCTATCAATTGAGGTGTAAGGATCTTTAAGTAACCTCTCTGACTGATTCCTCCTCAGGCAACAGAGTGCTATCTGGAGCAGCGTGTAGCTGTACCGTGCTAAATGTTCTTTGCTACCCTTTATCAAAGAGATGTGAGAACATCTCCACACCTTTGTGCACCGCAGCTCAGCAGCTATCTGTGGCAGGGATGAAAAAAGAGAGAGGTATTACAACCGAGGATTGACCCCGGTGAACCCTGGGCGGAAGTGAGACAAAGCGAAAGAGAATGGAGTGTGACTGAAGTTGTTTTACTCTACTCCTGTGAGTGCACTGAGCCCTCGATGTGAGTGACAAGGGCTGGCATCCTGCCGGAATGCCTGTGAATCGACATGCCACTCACACGCCGATAACACCCAATAACCCGCTCCATTGTTATCTACCCTTTAATTCCCAACTCTCTGTCCGAAGCCATTCAGTGGCTCCCCGTAATCCTTGCGTCTTATTTTCTCTTCTCCGACAAGCCCGTGTCCGATTCCATTTGCTCGCTCTTCTGGCTTGCGACCGGGAGGTCAAAAATCTTCCTGAGGCCGGAGGGATCAAAGCTTACTGAAATGTGTATGACCTCCAGATAAGCCTCTTTTGGCATCAAGTCTTCTTTTTCTTGAACTGCCTGTTGCAGTTGCTCATTAGCAGGGCTGCACTGATTCTGTGCACAGAAAGATCTAGATTTTCACAGATCTGGTAACCACAAGTCAATCGCAAGTTCTATACACATTAAACTGCTTTCTAGAAAACTTCTGGTCGCTCAGTCATGGCATTCTGAATATAGCAGTTGTAATCTTAAAACCTGTTCATTTTAAAGGGCATCTATTATGCAAAATCCACTTTTACATGGTGTTTGTGTAAACACAACCACCCTACAATGATAAAAATCCACCCACTCCTTATTTTTTAATCACCAATAAACCAAATAAGTGCAAATAAACTGCCGTTTTGATTCTCAAAGCAGTGTGATGTCACATTGTTTATGCCCCGCCCACGACCACTGACTGACAGTGCTGCATTGCCATAGTTTCCACCCTTGTGTTTGGTTGTATGCTGTCCTCCATTTTCTCTCCATGCTGGAGCAGCTGTAACGTCAGCAATGTCTTGTAAGCAATCCCAGTGTCCTGTTTTGGGGGCATATTGTTGATACTCTTTATCTTTCTGGCATCTGTATATATACTATTGAGGTCAAAAGTTTATAAACACCTGGCAGAGTCTGCAAAATGTTAATTATTGTACCAAAAGAAGAGGTACAATGCAAAATGCATGTAATTTTTCATTTAGTACTGAGCTGAATAAGATATTTCACATAAAAGACATTTACATACAGTCCACAAGAGAAAACAATAGTTGAATTCATAAAAATGACCCCGTTCAAAAGTCCCTTGTTTGTTCTTCAGAAAAATCCTCCAGGTCCCACAAATTCTTTTCAGCATTGTTGTGTTTTTGAACCCTTTCCAACAATGACTGTATAATTTTGAGATCCATCTTTTCACTCTGAGGACAACTGAGAAACTTAAATGCAACTATTACAGAAGGTTCAAATGTTCCCTGATGCTCCAGAAGGAAACACGATGCATTAAGAGCCAGGGGTTTTAATTGGAAGATCAGGAATTTAACTTATTTTGTCTTCTGGGGAACATGTAAGTATTTTCTACAGCTTCTGAAGGGCAGTACCAAATGGAAAATATATATATTTGGCAAAATAAGATAAATGAACACATCTTCATTCTGTTCAAATGTTTTCACCCCCTGGCTCTTAATGCATTGTTTTTCCTTCTGGATTATTAGTGAGTGTTTGAACCTTCTGTAATAGTTGCATATGAGTCCCTCAGTTGTCCTCACTGTGAAAAGATGGATGTCAAAATAATATAGTCATTGCTGGTAAGGGTTCAAATACACAAAAATGCTCAAAAACTGTGGGACCTGAAGGATTTTTCTGAAGAATAGCGAGCAGTTTACCTGTTCAGGACAAACGTGGCACTCACAAACAACTATCACTAAACAAAAAACACGGCTGTGGATTATCTATCTATCTATCTATCTATCTATCTATCTATCTATCTATCTATCTATCTATCTATCTATCTATCTATCTATCTATCTATCTATCTATCTATCTATCTATCTATCTATCTATCTATCTATCTATCTATCTATCTATCTATCTATCTATCTATCTATCTATCTATTAGGGTTGCACGGTATACCGGTACTACGGTAGTATCGCGGTACTAAAGCTTAAAAATACCCGTGGTGCCTTTGCTTTTTTTGACGGTAGTATCGTCTATACTGTAGCACTGTATGATATGTTGCGTTGGTTTGGGCGAATCACTGATTCACTAAGCCATTCATAAAAACTAGTAATTTGATTCACTCCTGAATGATTTAGCCGTTTTGAAAGAATCGTTTGAACAACCCTGCTGAAAAAAAACAGCTAATACCAGCCTAGGCTGGTTGGCTGGTCTTAGCTGGTTTAAGCTGGAAGTGGCTGGTTTTAGCTGGTCTCCCAGCCTGGCCAGGCTGGTTAGGCTGGTTTTAGCTGGTGGTTTCCAAAAAGTGGACAAAACCCCTCTAAAACCAACCTGCCTTCCAGCTATGACCAGCTAAAATCAGGCTGGTTGACCAGCTAAAACCAGCCAACCAGCCTAGGCTGGTTTTAGCTGTTTTTTTTCACCAGGGAACTCAGTGATTCAATCATCAACACTGCTGCCACCTGCTGGCGGTTTTAAGTTTCCCGTCATGTTCCATTCTTTTCTAACATATTTCTATATTCAGAGTTTTGTATTTAAAACATTAATCTTATAACATTATTTATGCAATTATAAGTACAGTCTAAATTTATAAATACCACATTTAAATGTCACTCCATGAAGCTTCTGTGCAGTGCTAAGATGAGTTTTGTTTACATGATTTCATGGATAACAATAGCCAGTCATTCATTCACATTAATGAAGTATTCAGAGAAAAATCTTGCCTGTTTTCATTTACATCTTTTTATTTATTAATTTTTTATTCATTTTGTAGAATTTAATTTTAAATGAACAGAATACTGCACAGTATCGTGATACTACTTGGTATCGTGATACTTCAACTGGCATAGTTTCGTAAGTCATTTTTATGGTATCGTGACAACCCTACTATCTATCTATCTATCTATCTATCTATCTATCTATCTATCTATCTATCTATCTATCTATCTATCTATCTATCTATCTATCTATCTATCTATCTATCTATCTATCTATCTATCTATCTATCTATCTATCTATCTATCTATCTATCTATCTATCTATCTATCATTATCAAAAAACAATAAAAGTGCAGTATTCTCCACTCCAAGTAACATTTGTACTATGTTTAGATCTATCCCATAGAGATTTTTGCCAAAAATCAGTGCAGAATATGAAAAAAAAGGCCATTCATCATAAGCTACAGCGGTGGTGGTCTCTGCACAGGCTTGTGTATGTGTGTGAAAGAGAGAGAGTTTGTGAAATGCTGTCTTTATGAAAGATTACCCGCTCTGAGAAGTATGCATTGAAATTCCCGTGTTTAGTAGTGCATATGATTTATCTGCAATGTGTGAATATGTTTATCTTCTCACTCGTATTGTTTCTAAAGCCAGAAATAGCCTTGAAGCTAGAATGCAGGTACAGGGGAAAAACAAAACAAAACAAAACGTGAGACATATATTACTGCCATTGCGCTGTAGCGTACAAACTGTTGATTCATGTCTATAGGACCAGCGTGACTCTCGGTTCTGTTAGACGCCTCACTGCTGGGACAGACTATTGGAGACAAAAGTTGGCCCACTTAGATCTGTCTTAAAGAAAGTTCTTGGCCAGACAGAGCTATTGATGTGATGTGTTTTTCTTTTCTCTCTTCACCGTTATTCCCCAGGAGCACTGGAAATCCCAAAGGGGGTGCGCGCTCAATCTCTTATCTCTTTGCACTCTTCTCCTGTCACTCTTTCATTCAGTGTCAGTCCTTCTCTCACTCACGTGTGGACAGTGTGTGTCCAAACCTCTCGTTTTTCCTAGCGTTTCATCTCAGCCTTATTTATTTATGGTTTCAGCGAGCTGCCAAACACAGGTGGTTTGTATGGAGCTCTGATGTCCCCTGACACCAGACGCTCAGTGTTTGCATAAAAACCACCAGAGACTGCCAAACCAAAGAGAGTGAACCAAAAGACGTTCTTCCTTTGCACCTTGGTCGGTTGCTGAAAAAAACATGTTTTTTTTTTTGTTAGATTCTAATGGCCTCCATCTTGTGGTTTTGCAATGAAACCTGGCCTATTCACTATACTCACAAGAACTCACAGTTAAACTGTGTCAGAACAAATTCATCTTGATAATTACAAATGAATTACAGTCAAACCAAAATTTATTCAGACACCTTCAACATTTCTCACATTATCACAGTTTGTTCGCTATAGTTTAGAAAAATGGTAATAAAATATGACAAGAACTCAAAAGGTAAACTGTGTCAAAACCAGTTCATCTTGATAATGTCAGATAACTTTGATAGAAAGGTATGTAACAAAACATCGTCAAGTCAAAGGGTCAAATTAAATTTTTGTTCCCAATTTTTTATTATTTTACTGGTAGTCCATTGTATGAAGAATTTTTGAGTATGATATGTCACAATTTACTTTATTTTGCTATCCTCACTTACATAAATGAACTGTAGTGTCCTGCACCCACTAGTAAAATTATAACTGGTGTCTGAATAAGTTTTGGTTTGACTGTAGCTATGAGAGGACAGAGAGTCTATTATTAAAAGAAACATAGTGTAGAAGCCAGAACTCATTAAATCTCACAAGGACAACAGGCCATAGTATTGACTTTAAACTGATCATGACCTTGACCTTGTAATTCAATTAATAATTCAAATTAATTGAATCTGCACTAAAACTGCGACAAACACAGTGAACAGGATAATATCTCTCTGGTGAAAGCAAAATAAAATTAAGACAAATAGCAGCCAAATGAAAGATTCTGATTACCATTCTTGGACTCACACTAAACACAGTTTTCAATAAAATCTGAAAAGTTTTTCAATTGCGGGCAGCAATGTCAAGTCCTAATTAATTATCCTATTTCGACAGTTGAAAAACACACATGATAACTTATTCAGAAGACTGCTTGTTTGTGAGTATGAAAAGACTCATACAACCTTACTATGTCACAGTTTTGAGCTTCTCAATGGCTTCAAGTGCATTCTATTTAAGTTGTCTCCATACCAACATATTCACTGTAGAGATAATACGATTTAGTGATCTATAGAATAACTATAGAATATCCGGTAGGCTACCTGAAATTCAGCATGGATTCACCTTGGATGACAGTATTGTCATCCAAGGTGAAGCTTATGTTTATGTTTTTTTTTTCTTGTTTTTGATTACAGAAGGCCAGATAATTTTCAATATTAAAAGTCTTTCAGAGCTGTTATTGAGAAAAAAATAGGAATGTGATGAAGTCTTTAACGTTTTTGTATCATAAATGCTTTTTAATTTAATGAGCATCTGTCTGATTTGACATTGCGTTCTTGTGTTATGCGATGGTGAAATGGAAAAGCATTTCTAAAAGACACATTTGAGCTCACCTGATTTCTGAGGGACAGAGAGATGGGCTTATTGAGAGCGAAAAACATAGATATAAAAAATCATGAAAATAAAGATAGGTATTTCATATTAAAATTCTGTCATGTTCTCTTTTGTTAGCAGTGATGGCTAAGGTTAGTGCATTATTAAAACTGAAAGATTAAGAGTTCATGAAAAGACAGAAAATGTGGCTATTGTGCTGAAATGAACTCAAATGAGATTGCACAGTCAGACAGTGACAGCCAGCTGCAAGCGTATTAAAACTTTCTGGCAATGGCAAGTTTTTCATAAATCTCTTAAATGTTCTTTTTAAATCACGGGTGAAAAGCTATGTACCTTTATCTCTTTCAAATGTAATGAAACAAATCACAAGCTATTTTGCTTCCCGAATATTCATTCTGGTAAAAACAGTGGCATATTTGTCAGATTAATTCACATTGTAAAATAGAATGTAATTTCTGACTGATAATATTTTCGAATACAATGCAAATGATACAAATGTGCTTTTAAAAAACGGCAGTGCGTATTTTATGAAGGTAAGATTTTAAATTAAACAGACTTTGATAAAACATCTAGTCACATCCCAGGGTAAGCTATACAAAGGCCCTGCAGCCCTGGTAAAAGTTTAAGTGTATAAAAACACATGCAAACTTGATGGCATGTGCCAAAAAATATTGCTGATTTACTAACGTCTACTGAGGATTGCAATTGCACTGCTGTTTTACATATCTCCCTTAATGAATATGTAATTTGGGGAGTGCCTTCATGTAGTGCAAACAGATTACACTCACAAAGTTAGTTTTTTCTTTGTGATATGTGAATTCAGACAAATGTAAAAATATTGGATGTGAGTATTCTGATCAATTATTGGACATTTTATAGAAACAATATAAATCACACCCTGGGTATTTAGTGAGATTTAATGAAGTGTATTTGGTGGATTGAGCTGCATGGCTAGCATCTGGTATTACCATATGCAAAAGCCTGCTTTAAATATGGGTGCGTCTAACGGCCAACCTATTTGCATGTGTTTTGCATGTCCACAAAATGCACTTAATTTGTTAAATATTTGGGACCTTAATAAATCAAGGCCCTAGGGTACCAATTATGTGTGCTCTTGTGCGGAGGATTTATCATCCTTTTGTATTTGCAAAGTGGAAGTTTCAAATGGATTGAGTGTTGTTTTTATGTATTTCTGCATTAACAGTTTCTGTCTCTGTTTACATTCATTTCTCAAGGATGAAAAAAGGGTTTTATGTTATTCTATGCAATGAAAGGAACCATTTTACGGTTTTGAGTGGAGTACAAGCATGTAGGCAGCATTTCACATTTCACTACGGCTATTGTTAAAGATATGAATATAATACAAACAAGATTATATTGTATGTACTCATCTTTATGTGTATATACAGTCATGGCCAAAAGTTTTGAGAATTACATAAATATTGGAAATTGGAAAAGTTGCTGCTTAAGTTTTTATAATAGCAATTTGCATATACTCCAGAATGTTATGAAGAGTGATCAGATGAATTGCATAGTTCTTCTTTGCCATGAAAATGAACTTAATCCCGAAAAAACTTTCCACTGCATTGTTAAGAAGGCTTCAGGGCGTCCAAGAAAGTCCAGCAAGCGCCAGGATCGTCTCCTAAAGAGGATTCAGCTGCGGGATCGGAGTGCCACCAGTGCAGAGCTTGCTCAGGAATGGCAGCAGGCAGGTGTGAGCGCATCTGCACGCACAGTGAGGCCAAGACTTTTGGAAGATGGCCTGGTGTCAAGAAGGGCAGCAAAGAAGCCACTTCTCTCCAAAAAAAAAAAACATCAGGGACAGATTGATCTTCTGCAAAAAGTATGGCGAATGGACTGCTGAGGACTGGGGCAAAGTCATATTCTCCAAAGAAGCCTCTTTCCGATTGTTTGGGGCATCTGGAAAAAGGCTTGTCCGGAGAAGAAAAGGTGAGCGCTACCATTAGTCCTGTGTCATGCCAACAGTAAAGTATCCTGAGACCATTCATGTGTGGGGTTGCTTCTCATCCAAGGGAGTGGGCTCACTTACAATTTTGACCAAAAACACAGCCATGAATAAAGAATGGTACCAAAACACCCTCCAACAGCAACTTCTTCCAACAATCCAACAACAGTTTGGTGAAGAACAATGCATTTTCCAGCACGATGGAGCACCGTGCCATAAGGCAAAAGTGATAACTAAGTGGCTCAGGGACCAAAATGTTGACATTTTGGGTCCATGGCCTGGAAACTCCCCAGATCTTAAAACTTGTGGTCAATCCTCAAGAGGCGGGTAGACAAACAAAAACCCACTAATTCTGACAAACTCCAAGAAGTGATTATGAAAGAATGGTTTGCTATCAGTCAGGATTTGGCGCAGAAGTTGATTGAGAGCATGCCCAGTCGATTGCAGAGGTCCTGAAAAAGAAGGGCTAACACTGCAAATACTGACTCTTTGCATAAATGTCATGTAATTGTCGATAAAAGCCTTTGAAACGTATGAAGTGCTTGTAATTATATTTCAGTACATCACAGAAACAACTGAAACAAAGATCTAAAAGCAGTTGAGCAGCAAACTTTGTGAAAACTAATATTTGTGTCATTCTCAAAACTTTTGGCCATGACTGTACACGTACAGAGAAGGTTGGATAACAGTGCTATTTAAAGGCGAGTGAAATGACAAGTGGATTGTGCTAAAGGTCTGTCAAGATTAAACAAGGCCCTAATAATCGAGAAGGGGCACCTGTATATTTGAATAACACCTCGCAATCAGGACGCAAATGTTGTCACGTCTCAACATTTCATACAGTTTCTCATGGATAATGCAAACCATTTACTTGAATTATTAATGTGAATATTTGCACACAATTTCAAGGCTCCATTACAGAGATCCAGACAGGATTTGATTTAATTTGGGCAGATTAGATGCAAGCAGACAGTAGGTTGAGACGAAGGGTTAAGGTGATTAGGAGAGATAATCTTGGTCTGGGTGGGTGTGATGGAGATGGAGTGAAAGGTTGTATTAGCCTGTGTTTGCATATGAATACTTCCCAGTGCAGTCAAATGAGCTGATGACATTGTTTTCCCAGCCTCGCTTCCTTCCAAAAGGTGGAGAGAGCTTCAGAGAAAATGTCAGACCTTTTGATCACACTCTCCGTAATATCTTGACGGCGACTGCTAACTTCACCTGCATGCATAAATTATTATTAAGACAACATTAGAAGCACTTTCAGTCTAATTAAAGTGTATGGCAACGGTATTTTCGTAACAACTCAGGTTAGGCTATGTTGCCCTATAAAAGCAGAATGCATTAACTATGTCAACACTGGAACTGAGAAGAATGGCTTCAAAGTTTTTAAAGAACTAGAGTTACAGATATGTTTCATATCTTGTATTGGAGATATTAAGAGATTATTTGCGACCCTGGACCACAAAACCACTCATAAGGGTAATTTTTTTGAAATTGAGATTTACAATTATACTAGTATACACTATTATATTTACTAGTATACATACTGATTAAATAAGCTTTCCGTTTGTTATCATAGGACAATATTTGGTCGAGATACAACTAATTGAAAATCTGGAATCTGAGGGTGCAAAAAATTACTTCACATTTAAAGTTGTCCAAATAAAGTTCTTATAGAAATGCATATTACTAATCAAAAATTACATTTTAATATTTTTACGGTAGGAAATTTTCAAAATATTTTCATGGAACATGATCTTTACTTAATATCCTGATGATTTTTGGCATAAAAGAAAAATCTAAAATTTTGACCCATACAAAGTTTTGTGGTCTAGGATCACATATTAAGAGATTTGTTACTACTGCTCTATTTGAAACATGATAAATCATGTGTATCATAAATTAACATAACATTTACGCATCATGTAAATATTAAATCTGTTTTCAACACTGATAATAATAAGAAATGTTCCCTGAGCATCAAATTAGCATATAATAATGATTTTGAAGCATCATTTAACAGAGGTGGCTGCTGAAAATTCAGCTTTGCCATCACAGGAATCAATTACATTTTAAAATGTATTCAAATAGAATTTTTTTTTTTTTTTTTTTTTTTTTTTTAAATAGCCTTTGAATAAAGGCAGCTTTGGTGAGCGTAAGAGATTTATTTAAAAAACAAAAACATAATATTAAAAATAAAATATTACTTTTTAAAAATGAGGGTTCTATATCGTAGAACAATATAGAGCACTAATATAGCAACAATAATCCTGATCTGCTTCTATTTAGAGCTATTTTTGTATGTAAAACTGCAAATAAATTTCCTTTCATTGAATGCCTCAGATGAGAAAACATTGCAATTGTCAAAAATGCAGAACTTTCTTGAGGGAAGTTTTACACTCAGCGCCAAGAATATTGCTGCATGTGGAAGCACAGATGTCTCCAAATGGTCTACAACCTGTTAGAAAGACACATTGGCACTGAACCCAAACCAAGTCTAAAACATCAGGCAGCGAGAAGCTTTGATTCACGCGCAAAATTAGTTAATTTCAACTGAGTTGACTAATCTGCATAAATTACAATGACAATGACTTTTCTTTTCAAAAGCAAAACCTCTTGCAAAAGCTCAAAAACTTGTAATATTTTGCAGAGACGAGTTATCATGAGCATCCCTACTAGTAAAATACAAAATACCCAAGGCAAGTAATTTTTTATTGTCTTTACCACAAATAAACCGCACCATTTGTTCATGACTAATGCTCATCCACTCCAGCTGTCCGGCTCTTTTATTAAAATCCATTTGAGCTCACAAGCCCTCCAACACTTTTCCACTTCCACCTCTTTCTCCATATCTACCTCTCTCTTCCTTCTCTCCTGGCTTTAAATCCTAATAGGTCTGACAGTTTTATTTTCTGTGCTGTAGATAAAATCATTATTGTCATATTCGTCCGCCTCGGCTGTCAGTGCTTCCACTGCATGCAGTTATTTGCGGAGGGCCTTCAAGCTGTCGTTTTGGGGATTGATGGGCCCCTGATGGCACCCTACTAACTCGGTAGCTCAGAAAGGAGGGGAGATGGACTGCCAGACTGACCCGAATAAAGGTAAGACACATGGGTGGAAGTGACAGGGCGGGATGCTTTTATGACTAAAGAGGAAATGATGCCGCCATACGCTATTAACTTTGTACAGTAATCCACAGTGCTTTATTTTAGATGAGCCAGAATGACCCATACGATAGCTGTAAAAGAGCATTGTGCTTCGTACCCACCAATGAGAATACATTACTGTATAGTCTGCGACAGACCAGTGCTTCATAAGCCATTGTTGGTCTTGCGTCTTTATCTGAGCCAGTACGCCATCAGTTTGGAATCGCTAAACAATGAGGTGCAAAGAAAAGGTAAAGCGTAATCAGCCGTACACTTTGAATGTTGAACATTCCTCCCTTGTACATTGTGGGCCTATAGTCCTTCAAGCATATTAATGAGCACTTCATTGAAAAAGCACGAGAACATTTGTCTAGGCTTCAAGGCAGCGTTGGATGCCAGCCCCTGAAGTACCACCACGCTGTGCCCTTCGCTGAATGTTACTAAAAGTTTGATTTAGCGAGCTGAGCGGGGAATTTCAAAGAGCATTGTGCAAGCTCTTATTCTCAATTAAATGCAAGGAGCCTCCCCTCTTATACAGCTGCAGATAATGAAAGAGAATTACGCTGCGCACTGCTCCTTCACCGCTTTTATGGATCTCTATCCCATACGGACACTGTACCGGGCTTAATCAGATTCATAAATAAAACATGCCTGAGGCCCATGGGCAAGGACAGCGCCATATTTTGCTCCACAAAAATTGAGATCATGAAAAAAGAAAAAAACCTTAAAGGTACGTGTGTGTATGTGAATGAGCACAAGTGAAAGAGAAAGGTTGGAACTGATAACCTCCTGAATTAATGAAGCTTTTTTTTTCTCCTAAGGAACAAACTGACAAGGGAAGTTACCGTGACCTTTGACCTATCTTATATGCATGCCTTGGAGGGCAGCACATCTCACTAAGAAGCAAATTATCTAATGCTAATCTCTCTAAAGACAGAACTTTGTGCCTATTCAAGGCCAAGTAGCAAAACCGTAATCACCTGAGGAAACAAACTGGCCAAACACATCTGTGTCTTTAGCTCTGGCCAAAATATTGTGCTGCCAGTGGGAGACGGGTGAAATTTGAAAGAACATCTGGATAATAATTTATGACCAAGGCACCAGGTGCTGGACACCCTGAAGCTGTTAACTGCAAGTAAGGTGAAGGTAAAGACCATATGCTTTTTTTTTTTTTACTTATGAAATTCTATTTAATCTTTCCCTGCAAACAATGGGATCAGACGTTAAAAGACAACCACAACCAAATGGGAAAATCTTTGCTGACAAATGCAGTTTTAAGACTAGACAACAAGGTTGTGACCCATTCAGAATTGAATTGGGAATGTCTTTAAATTCAAATTCTAAGTTTCTAAGTTGGATTTCAATTGAGGCAGCAAACTGGATGCACACTTGGAGTTATCAGTTATTTTGATAGTGCATTTTAGACTTTCATTTAACCATAACTTTGCAACTACATGTCAACTACCAGTTATTAGAGTATTAGTAGACTGTCATGTCTGCTAACTCCATTGTCAACTAAAAAGTTAAAGGATTAGTTCACTCCTGAATTAAAATTTCCTGATCATGTCATCTAAGATGTTCATCACTTTTTTTAGTCGAAAAGAAAGAAAGGTTTTAAAGCAAAACATTCCGGGATTTTTCTCCATATAGTGTACTTCGTTGGAGGTCCAAAATGCAGGTTCAATGCAGCTTTAAAGGGCTCTACACAATCCCAGCCGAGGAATAAGGGTCTTATCTAGTGAAACGATCATCCATTTTCTACAAAAAAAAAAAAAAATACAAATTTATATACTTTTCACCACAAATGCTAATTTTTCACTAGCTCTGTGATCATAACTTCACACATTACATTGTCATGTACCGACCCAGTGTTTATAAAGCGAACGTGCAAAGAAAGTCAAACGCTCTTTACAAAAAAAGGTAAAACAACGTCAGACAATTTTGAAGTTGGAGGAGAAAATAAAATGTTTTCCTCAGCCTACCCTACCTTTTTGAACCAAAGTACACAGACAAAGAACTAACCGCATATGACATGATTACGTAATGCGTGAAGTCATAGGCGTTCAAGGCAGAGCTAGTGCAAGATGAGCATTTGTGGTAAAAAGTATATAATTATTCCTTAGTATAGATTATTCCTCGGCTGGGATTGTATAAAGCCTTTTGAAGCTTAATTGAAACTGCAATTTGGACCTTCAACCCATTGATCCCCATTGATGTCCAAAACCTTAAAATGTTACAAAACCTTAATTTCTTTTCAACTGAAGAAAGAATGTCATGAATTATAAGAAAATTTTAATTCAGGAGTGAGCTAATCCTTTTAAACTTTGAAAGTGTTAAGTTAAATATTAAGTTAAAAAGCTGAAATAAAAATATTAGAAAATTTATAGATTATGGTGAAACCATAGATTTTCTTTTTTGGTGTGGCCAATTCAAGATTTACAGTCTAATTCTTAATTTCTGAATTTTAAATAAACATACTGTACTGTTTATTTTTGGATTATGCAGAAATGGAGGGATATAATAATAATAATCTAAAAAATTAAATGCAAATTTTTTCTGTGCAGTCCATAACATTTCAAATACTTGTTGGAAGCCAGGCACCTGGCATTTTCTTTTTACTTAAGTCAGGAACAATGAGTTTTTCCTTGTCATTTAAAGAGCATACTCATGCCTATTAGATCCAAAAAATCTCATTTCACCCCTGACCGTCTAACATCATAGCTGACCCGCTCGGCTCGCACAGTATGACAAGTGTGCTGAACTTTTGAACAAAAGGTCAGAACATTCTTAAAGAATAAAAAGGTATCAAATAGTTAAAGTTCAGTAAGAGAAGAGAACATGGTAGGAGGTGGGGAGGAGAGTGTGTCTTCGAGCAGCACATACTCTATGGTAATTAAAAGCGCACTCTTAACCTCACCTTGTGCACCATTGTGCTAATCCTCCCAGCTGACCTGCTTTCACCTTCCATTTCACACTTTCATTTCAATTTAATCACGGGAAGCCAAAAAGCAACCTCTAATTGGGGTTCTTTTGGTCTGCCACACCCCGATTAAAGCTATGCTTTAGGGGGGAAAAATGAAGAGGGGAGAAAATGTGTGCCAAGACAGCCTAATGATGTTAATAACATTTCATCAGCCTTATCATCTGTCCTTGAAATAAATATCTTCTGACCTGATGTGCATTTCAGTGTAATTTAATTGTGTGGATATTACTTTGTTTAGCGGGGATGAACTATTTTGTCTCCAGAATATTACAGATTTTGGACTGATTAAAAAAAATGTGTTTTGGGCACTACAACCAGTTAAGACTAATAATTTGCTTTGGTTGTGATTTGTTGCTTATTTTAAAAAATGGTGTTAAATTGGTTCAAAATGACTGAAAAGTCACACTGGAACTAACTTTTAACATTTCTCCACCTCTAGAATTCCAGTTAACCCCATAAATACAACTATGAAATCTAACACAAACATCTACTGCCTATCTGAGAGAATAAAAAACTTTTGGACTAACATTTCCACCACTTCCTAGTATTATTTCCTTGATCTTGAGCTGTCAATGGAAGCATTATCTTTTTACACAATTTACTTTTGTTTGGAAGTAGACGGGCCTTTTTTTTTACTTTTCATGCTCAGCCGAGGTTAAAGGAAAGAAAAATGCTCCATCTGAAAGGCAGCTGATATACTGAAATTACAACAGCGGACCATTGGAAAACACAATATGTAGTCTCAGTGGCTTTTGCCAGGCATGCTCGACCCTTAAGGAGGTGGTTATTATGTTGTTGAGACAGGTCTCATTATGTAGCCAGACCTGCTGGCCTTCATAGAAGTAAAAATGACAGAACAGGGATTGACATGTTTGCTCATGTTGCTTTAAACGCAGGTGGCTGTAGGAACAGCTTATATTGTTGCGGTTGCTGATTGCTCTTCTTGATACTGAAGCCTAGACACATGCGAATGAGTGATATTGAAAATGTAGGTTATATTTGCATCAAAACTATGAATTACATTAAACCTAAATCCCACTGAAATATAAAAGTGTAGAAAAAATTCTCAACAACTTCTATATACATCCTGTTGCGTGCAGTTACGCTAAAAAAAATGCTGGGGTATTTTTTTCAACCCCGACTGCTGGGTTGAGCCTGTTGGGACACATGCTGGGGTGTTTTTGTGTTACTTAGAGTCAGAGCGCAGGCTTTTTGCGTCCTCTACACTCTAAAAAATGCTGGGTTATTTTTTTTAACCCAAATGCTGGGTTAAGCCCACTGGATCATTTTATTGGGATGTTTTTATTTTTTACCCAGGTGCTGGGTAGTTTTTTTGCACTCTAAAAAATGCTGGGTTATTTTTTTAACCCAAATGCTGGGTTCAGCTTATTGGGTCATTGGGTTATTTTTTATATCTTTTTACCCAGGTGCTGGGTAGTTTGTCTATAACTAAGCTGATGGGTAATTTTTAATGACTTGTTAAATATTGGGTTATTTTTCTACTCAATGACAAAACAACCCAGCTGTTGGGTTATAGTCAGAGTGCAGGCTTTTTGATTCCTCTACACTCTAAATGCTGGGTTCAGCCTGTTGGGTCATTGGGTTTTTAAAAATATTTTTTACCCAGGTGCTGGGTAGATTTTCTGCACTCTAAAAAATGCTGGGTTATTTTTTTACCCAAATGCTGGGTTCAGCTTGTTGGGTCATTGGGTTATTATTATTATTTTTTACCCAGGTGCTGGGTAGTTTGTCTATACCTAAGCTGATGGGTCATTTTTAATGGCTTAGTAAATATTGGGTTTTTCTGCACTCAAAAAATGCTGGGTTATTTTTTTTTTTTTATCCCAAATGCTTGTTGGGTCATTGTTTTTTTTTTTTATATATATTTTTTACCTAGGTGCTTGGTAGTTTTTCTAAAACTAAGCTGATGGGTTATTTTTATTGGCTTGTAAAATATTGAGTTATTTTTCTACCCAACCAACAAAACACTTTTGGCATCTACAAGAGAGAGCAGTTCTTAGCAAAATAAAAGTTTGTATGTATTATATAAGTCTTTACTGTGCTTTAAATTATTTTATTTTATGCAACACAACACAAGGACGAGATGTCAGTCAGTTGCATTAGCAGTGGTCATTTCGCATGATGGAAATGCCTTTTATAACATAAACTGATTTTATTCGTTAGAATACTGAATTTAATTTGATGTGAAAATATGTTCACTAATCTCAGTAATGTTTGTTTATGGGCAGGTTATGCAGTCAGTCACAGCATCTTTCAGCTAAGAGTGAAACGCAAGCCGACAGTCTGAGGTTCGTAGAAGAGACCTGCAATCCCGCGGGAGGACCAGGGAACCCGCGAGACCCGACGCAACAGAGGGCGGCGTGGGACAAAACTTGATGTGCAAGTGCGGGTGCGGGCGGGTAGAGACTCTATATGCGGGTAGAGACTTTATGTGTGGGATGCGGGAAACTAAAATTATTTGCGGGACTCCCGCAAAATATAAATATTGAAACATAAAATATCTAAAAAATGTATTCATCTATTGCACAAAAGCAGTAAGAACAGCATAAATATGATTAGTAAGTGCATAAATAGGCAGTTTCGATTTAAAACCTGTTTGCAGCGTGAGCAATGTAGCCATCTGTTGATTTCTGGAATGCATTGCATCTGCCAATCAGTGGTGTTTAAGTTACAATCCACTCACTGCTCAAAAGTTTTTGCACAGTGCTGAATATTGCATGCTCACAAATTACAACACACGAAGTGTAGGCATTATGAAAGATTCATTCTGCACAATATTCATTGTGTTATAAGAGCTTTATGAGATCACGTATGTACTGAGATGTCAGCTTTAAAGGAGCTTTGTTTGTTTGCTTTCTGCCATGGATGCACGCAGTAGCTCATGCTGGCTTTTCTGTTAAGAATAACAGTGGTTTGTGAATGTTGATGCTTAGCCTAAATAACAAATATTTGATCAGGAGCATTTATGCTGGGGTCTAGTGGAATTTACAAGATGTTACAGAACTGTTTCATGTAAATTCAATCAATGTACTGAAAAAAATCAATATAAGTTACTTTTATGCGGGCTTTTGCAAGTGGGACGAGATAACATATTTCTTCGGGAGCGGGCGGCCATCTCTATTTTGAAGTTCCTCTGGTGAACAGCAGCCCATTACCAGTTTACATTTTGACGACACACCGGCACAAGAATTAGCACAATTTCAATGAAAAGTGATTAAAGGAAATGGTTGTTCTTGCTTAATAATAAATATCCATCTTTTGATTATTGTGGTTACCTCTATTCCGTGTGTGATTTTGAATTTCCAGCTCATTTTAAGCCAGCAATATAATAATAATTTTTAAACAATAGTTGACTTAAATAAAACAACCCAGCATGTTGGGTAAAACCACTTAACCCAACCAACTGGGTCAAAATAACCCAGCATGTGTCCAATTTTTACCCAGTGCTTGGTTGCCAAAAAACCCAGCAATGATGAAGTGTATGAAGTAATATATATATATATATTTTAAATGTAATAATATAAAGGGACAGTTTACCGTTATTTACTCACTTTTATGTCATTCTAAAATGGTATGACTTTACTGTCACAGAATAATAAATAAATTTTCAGCCTGGTTCAATAAACTGTATCAAATGATTCACTGAAAAGAGTTCAAAAGACTTATGTTCTTCAAACTTCAACTTTAGTGTTACACAAAAGAAAGTAAGTCATACAGGTTGTGCTACAACATGAGGGTGAGTAAAAGATCGCAGAAACATTCGTTTGATCTACATCTGACTCTTTGCCAAAGCTATTCAATGGGTTTCTTAATGGTTGTATACCAAAAAAGGCTGGAGTATTGTGTTATTTTCTCTCAGACTTATCTCATCCTTGCAGAAACCCTGCCCTGAGCTGACTTTACTTCTTCTCTGAAGGATGGCTGCTCATTCAGATCTGACAGTGCATGTTCAAAGAAAGCCAAGATGCCATCAGGTAAGAAAACAGTAAAACAAAGAACGGTGAAGCGTAGGAGTTCTGTGCTTTTAGCTGCATTTCTGTCCTCATGCCCTCATTCCTTTATGAATCCATTAAGATTAATTTGACCCCTTTTACAAATACAGATTTCCCCATTTATCTCTTGCCCTCCCTAATCTCTGACACTCATCATCTGTTCATTAAAGCTACCTTTGCCTAGATGCATTATTTGGCTCTGGAGTCTCTAAACAGGCTTTGTTCTTTATTACACAGTTGCCCCAGTGCATTCCACAAACTCATTAAAAAACTATTAGCGCCTGTTGATTTCTCAGATGCTCCCCCATTATTGGATAAGATCTACTTTTGGAGATACTTTCACATGGTAGAGGCTCATTTCGTGTGACTCTCGGCCAGCTCGTCCATGTATGCGCCCAGAATTACTGCATGCACACTTTTCACACGCTTGTATGTTTCAAAGGTCTGCTAACATAAGCGTTTACATTTATGTGTATTTATTCATGCTGGCAGGAGCAATTTATATGTTTTACAAGGGAAGGGAATACGTGTTAACATGGTTTTATCATTTCATGTTCACGCCCTTCTCCCATCTTGCCTGGTCCCAGCTGTGTTGTAGCCCTCCAGTGCTGAAAGGGACCCCTGTCTTTCTTGCTTGACGTGTGCAGAAAGGAGAGAATATGAAGGCAATAAAAGTGCCGTGCTAGGCCTGGCGGAACTGCAAATACATCAAGGGTTCATTCTCCTCTGTTTGCCATTATTCACATTTGGCAGCCACGGAATGTCACACCTGAGCTATTGGGGCTCCCAATCTCAAGATATATGGCCAGAGTATTTCATATTTGAAGTTATTTACCCTGTCGTTTGTTTTCATTTTTACTGATGTGGGTCATTTGACAGTTTGGAGTAGTTTCAAAGCTTTCGCAAACAAACACCTATATGTTATTGTGTCAGGAGCAAGGAAATGGAGACCATTTTCCTTTGCCATTAAGGTAAAATATTCAAGATATATGGAGGAAATGTGCCAAAAATATTATGATAATGTGTGAATTTACTTAAGTGATGTTATTATAGTACAAGCTCAAGGTTATAAGTGAAGTAGGCTTTACATGTCATTATTAGGACTATAATGTATAATTAATCTGGCAAGAATTTAAAGTATTTGTGTCTTTATATCACAATTACCAGCAAATTCGCTTGGACAACCTTTGGGATAAGATTAATAAGGCACCAAAGGCCACTTTTTGTTCAAAAAGTCTAAAAACACTGAATAACTTTCAACAACAGCATATTTTTACACTTTTTAGCAACTTTTCCCACATAATAATGGAACTATGTTGTTTGATTTTACTGCATTGTTGTATTTCCCTTTAATAAGTGTCTTGAAAGCAAATGATAAAGCACTACCAATAATTTCCTTCCCGACCGACAACTTTTAAGTGGTGTTTTCGTAGCCTTTCCTCTCAACTGTAAACCAAGAAGAAGTGCAGTTGGAGATGTTGAATCGCTCTAATTAACACTCATGGTTGGAGTGCTGGCTGGTTAAGGCAAAAAGTTCAGCTCTGTAATGAAAATCACTCAATGTTTTACGCTCTGCAAAGTTACAGCGGTTTTGGCTCTGCTGAAATCAATAAACACTACCTGCCTCGTTCTCGCCTGGAATCTTATGAACATTCAAGATGAAAAGTGCCTGATCAAATGCGCATTCTGAAATTTTTTAAGATTTCGGGATTCCACCATATTGCATTAAATTGTATCACAATACAATATTTATGCACCATGAAATTTTATAACTGATAACTCATAAATGATTTATCTAAGTAACTGAGGTATGAGTAAACTTTTGGACATGTAGTTCAAAGATCATCCCATAAATCTCACACCAGATTTTAGCATGCTTTACTGTACAGTATTACTGCCTTTCAGTAGCTGAATTACTTAACATTGCCTACAGTTTCGTCTATTTTTTCTACATTAACAAAGTAAATAATTCCAAACAAAGCCAAAGCCAAAGTTTGTACATGGTGCTTAAAGTACTTGAATTTAAATTTAAGGTCTGAAAAACCCTTGAAAATAGCAATATTCCTGAAGAGGTACTTGAAAAGTGCTTGAATTATTGAATGGCAATATATCTATGAAATAACTGTTTCATATTTAATAAGCAAAATTCACACGCAATTTAAAAAAAACATATTTTTTTCATTTATTTCAGTTAATGTCATAAAATCAGATTAAAATAACCATTTATTTAACCATTTAATTCCGACATCCCTTGTAAAGATTTTAAAAAGCATGTATAGTGATGGGTGAAGTTCCAGTCCATTTTTTATGCCCTTCACTCGCAAACTCCCGTCTGTCTTGGTTACTCGGATTTACGTCATTGATTACACTGAATGAGTGCCCACTACAGGCAGAACCCTTGCAGTGGGCTTGCAATGACCCCTTGATTTTGACCGTGGAAGCGAGCCTCGCTCCCTCTGTCAATATTGAAGGGTCAAGCATCTGTCCATATAGACTTCCCTCGGCCACTTTGCAAAGTAAAACGCTCTTCAAAATGGCATAGTTTCCAATCTCCGAACCAGTTAAACCTTTGTCACAAAATGATTTGCTGTTTGAAACGCTCCAATCAGATCGCATATTGTGAATCATTTGATTCAGATCAGTACTTCAAATCATGCATTGCAAATCATTTGACTTAGATTGGAACTTTGCGTATTGGGATTCATTTGATTTAGAACAGGACTTTGGAGTGGGTTTGTGATTTATTTGACTTAGATCTGAACTTTGCGTATCAGGAATCATTTGGTTTAGAACGGGACTTCGGAGTGGGTTTGCAAATCATTTGACTTAGATTGGAACTTTGCGTATCGAGATTCTCTTGTTTTAGATCGGGACTTCAAATCATGTACTGCAAATCATTTGATTAAGATCGCTTCTTCGCGTATCGCGGTTTCATGAATCATTTCACAAATAAAGTATTCGCTATCCTGATCTGAGTCCTGATCTGAAATTATGGGTCGCAAATCATTATTTAGATCTGGGTTGCGTTCCAGTCCATTGTTTATGCCCTTCAATTTATGCAAACTTCCGTCTGTCTTGTTTACTCAGATGTGCATCATTGATTACGTTGCTTGAGTGCCCACTACTGGTGGAACCCTTGCAATGGGCTTGCAATGACCCCTTTATTTTGAATGAGGAAGCGAGCGGACTCACTCCCTCTGTCAAAATCGAAGGGTCGAGGGTCTGTTCATAAAAACTTCTTGGAACTTGAGTGGAACGCAGCCTGGGACTTCGAAGCACGGATCGTGAATCCAGAACTTTGGAGCAGGTTTGCAAATCTTTTGCTTCCGATTGAATTTCGGAGTGCGGATCGCAAATCATTTGATTCAGATCCAACCACTAAATTGTCCCTAGCAATAATTAAATTAAATGTCTGTTGTCTGCTTTTATGTCCCCATCAATGCCAAAATTAAACCTATGCCCTTGCTTTTAATGTATACAATTGTATATAATTGTAATATATATTTTAAATTGGTATCACACCTGTTGCTGCCAGAATAACCATCCATTTTAATGTTATGTGCTTTATTTCTCTTTCTCTTTTCGTTTAAGTTGACATCATTGCATACTTTGCATGTTCTTAATTTTTGCCATTTTGTTTTATTAGTGTTTTTTGTATTTGTCTATTTGTCTTTTTTTAGAATTTGAAAGGGAAGACATTGTTTAATAAGTGACTGAAGTCCTTGAAAATCAAAAACGTAGTGTTTGAAAAGTCCTGGAATTTCATTTTGCAGTATCTGTATGAACCCTGCAAAGCGGAGTCACACCGCTTCCACAAACAAGCACACAGTAGTGTTTCAATCAGTAAGCCACTCACACACAAACCTCAAGTGACATGTGATTAAACCCTAATACAAAACCAGCAATTCTTTGTTAAAAATCACAGTATGTGTATCAAACAATATTGCAACATTATAGCAAAACAATGCTTAACCTTTCATAAGAAGGTGTTGCCTTCAGGTGCTTGTTTGGTGTGATGGTGTAATATGCTATTTGCTATTGCAAATCAAAGGCTTCCCAAGGTCAGGTCATTAGAGAAACAAGTTGAGTAGCAGAATAATCAGGCCTGAGAGGTTTAATCACTTTTCAACATGCTATTCAATATTTGAGCTTTTGTGTTTCCACCATGTGCTTATGATATTAGCTATTGTTTAACTCCTTCAGAGCTCACCTGGGGCCCTGCATCTTATTTTCTCATAAGTATACGGATATATTCTAAATTTGTTGATTTTAGCTGCCATTACAGCATAATTTATAGGAGGCACGTCGTTAACCTCTCGGCTGATAGAAAGAGCAGAATTAGTTTGAAGATAATGAATGTTGATGAGATTATCTCATAAAATAAACAGCACATGCATGTTTTTGTGTGTTATGCAAAGGCCACTGAGTGTATTGCTTTATATACTGCTTTATTCTACTTGATATCATGATGAAAACATCCCGTTATTTTGAAACATCACAGAGCATTAGTGTTATAGCACCACTTAACGGACATTTCAAGTCAGAACTGCAGTGACACAACAACATAAAACGTACCATATGTATGTTCATCTGTTCCAGGGAAAAAAACTGCCACTCTTGTATCACCACTCAGTGGAAATTTCACATTGAATATGTCATGAAACGTAGATGGCAGTACGTATTTCGTCTTTTCAAGTCAGAAAAAGTTTTCACGGGTACGTTTTTGTCATGAGATCAGTTTGGCTATATTAAATATCTAAGTATTTCAATAAGTAAACAAACAAGAGAGAACAATCATGTGTTCTGATAAGTGAATAATTTCAGGTAGACAGATGATAAAAAAAATCACTTGATTTCAGTCGCTTTTTCATGTATGTCAAACAGGGACTTGCATAAACAGACTGTATACATATAAAACTTTAAGATGAAAAAAGAACAGAGCAATTAATAAGTTCTGTGATTTATTCAGTCATGGCGAAATTCCCAGAGTGGTATTAAATATAGATTAAAGCTTCACAGTGCAAGATGTCCGAACATTGGGTGACTGCAGTGCCTATCAGACCATGATTCTTTTTCTTTGCGAGATCTGGTTTCTATTTCTAGTCCAAATTAATACGGACACGTTAGAATGACCTTTCGAAGCATGTCGCACTTTTGTTGAAGAAAAACGCACTTTAATTTAGGTGGAGAAAATAATCTCTCCTGGTTAATTTCTCGGTGTTTTCATTCCAATGTACATCTGACACACTTCACCAGTGCTGTCATTGGTTGTAAGCTTCTGCCACAGAAGTCTGGACAGTACTGAGAAGCTGTTCAGGCAGAAACAGGAGAATATGAATGAGATGAATATAATGTCTTTCTGGATGAGCCGGGGCTGTGTTATTTTCATGGTAGACTCCTCTCTTGTGAAAGGGCAATATGGTCCTCTTCCATATCACTGCTCGCTTGATGGGAGCCTCGTGGCTTCAGTGCACATCTTAACAAATAAGGGTCACTGACTTGTGTCTGGCAATGAGTTTGATCTCCTCCCGTGACATGAAGGAAGAGAGATGTTCTGTGTGTTTGGCTGGGTGCCAAATACAGACGAAAATGTGCTAAAAACTCTGTTGGATATTAAAATAATGAAGAGTTCCCTTGTGTAAAAGAAGTGTGCTTAAATGGCCACCTAAGTGTACTTAGAGTACATGTTCATGACTAAGTTTAAATAGACTTTAAGAAAGTGCCTTAAATGTCGAATTAAAAGTTTTACTTTGAAGTACATTTTAAATTATGTTGTTAAAGAAGTACTCTTATTTTGCTGTGCTGACTAACATACTAAATCAACATCCTGGCCAGTCTTTTCAATATAATTAAAGTGAATGATGATGGCAAAGCAAAACATTATAAAAGTGGACTCATACACTGTTCCAATCCTTCTGTAGCCAAATGAGAGCTTTGTGATAAAGCCTCTGCTGCTGTTCTTCAATCAAATACGGATCCATTTAGACAACATGTCATTTTTTGTAGTCCATCTGACTTCTGTAATCCATTTTAGAGTTTTAAAGGGGACATCGGATGCCCGTTTACCACAAGTTGGTATGATTCTTTAGGGTCTTCATGAAATGTCTGAACATACTTTGTTTAAAGGGTTCATCGGAATGATTTGTGATCTATTTGTAATTTGGTAATTTGGTCACAGTGTCTGCGCCATCACCTCCTCCTATTAGGAGTGCTTCATCTTTTGCCTGTTTTAAGAAATTACTTAAAACTTATATTTTTAGTGAAGTTTTTTAAGTTATAATCTTACAGTTGTTGTTATTGTTATTGTGATTTTATCATGGGGTAGTGTGTTCCTTATTGTTGTTTTATACTATTGTAGCGCCTTGAGTGTAAGAAAGGCGCATTACAAATAAAATTTATTATTATTATTATTATATGATTTTTGTTAGGGTCTTAAGGAGAAGTCTATAACATACTTTGGTTAAAATTTCTCATTGGTAGTAGAAAAACACCCTTTTTACTTCCATGGGGTACAATAAGACGGCCATGTCAATCAACTATCACGGGAGCGGCTCTGGTCGGTGTGACGTCACACAGACAAAAATCCTCAATGGTTGTGTAAAACACCACTCTGTTTTACAAAAACAGCTGTGTTCACTGCGACCCGTTTTGGTGCATGTGTCTTTAAATGCTAATGAGCAAATGTTTTGTGTATTTTGGTGGCGTGTTACCATTAAAAACAAAGCTAATGCTTCCTCAGTGCCTTTGGCTACATCTACATTAATTCGGATACATTTGAATCACACTGAAACGTTGGAAAATGTTAAATTTGCCTTACTACGCATGTGCAAATCCTTATAAAAGCTCACTTAGATGATACAGACGGAACAGATATAATAAGTTTTCACGCAATTCTTCTGGCAGGATTTTATTAACAGAAATATCTCTTCATTCACTGACATGTCCGTGTCTGATCTAAAATGTCTGATCTAAAAAGCAGCTTCCCTCATGTTTTGCCGCAGGACAGCAATTGTGAGTTGATTTTTCTGTCATCTTTATAGGACTGTAATATGAAGAGTGTACAAAGTAAATATCTTCAGCTGATGTCTATTAGTACAATATGCATCACATGACTAAACATGCGTCATTGTTTTCAAAAGCCTCTGTTTTCACAGTCCACACTACAACACGAAAATGGCATTTTCAAAGTTATCCACTTTGAAGAGCGTTTTCAAAAAGCTCAGTTTTCCTAAAAAACGGAGCCTCAGTATGGACGGAAGGCTAAAATGGAGAGAAAAGAATGTATTTTCATATGAAAACATGTTAGTGTGGACATGGCCTTTGATGTCGGGAGAAAATTAAGAATCTTATCTTATTTCACACCGCAAGCTTGGAGCATAGAGAAAATCACAGACAGCATACAACTGGCTGTGGATGGAAATATGCAAATTCGGGACAGTTCATCAGCAGTTGTGGGTGGGGCCTGAGCAGTATGATGTCATACCTCTCAGAAAATCTATTGTTAATTGAGACTGTTTAGTTTTTTGGGGTTTAAAAAATGAGGTCATAGATTTTTACCATTGTAGAGTGGTTGTATTCACACACTGCTATGAGACATAAATTTTGCATCCGATCTCCCCTTTAACCATGGGCTTTCTAGCCTTTCATCAGTACTAGGGCATAGGCCCATCATATAACGTTCTGTTTTTAAACTGTTTTTGGTAATAAATGGATATGAATTGTCTTTACCTGCAGCGCAGAAACATTCTCAAGCTGGATGCACAATCAAAGCTGCTTTATCATTGACAAATGTGGGTAAACATCAGCTACGGTGGGTAACACTGTCAAATCACTAGCCAGTTTTGCGGGTTACTTTTCGTACTGTTCATTCACTCATTCATTTCTTGGATATAAGTTCATTTAGGCCAAATCTGCACAGATTAAAGAAGTTCACTTCCAGAAAAAAGTGCAGATAATTTACTCACCCCTTGTCATCCAAGATGTTCATGTCTTTTCATGTCATAAAGAAATTGTTTTTTGAGGAAAACATTTCAGAATTTTTCTCAGACTTCTATGAGGCCCCAAGTTTGAACTTTCAAAATGCAATTTAAATGCGGCTTCAAACGATCCCATTTGCGGTTGTAAACGATCCTAACCAAGGACATACCCTAACTGCCTTGAACCGGAAAAAACTGAGTTCAAGCAGAGCAAGACCAGACGAGCATCTGAAGTTAAAAAGTATATAAATTAAAATTTTTAAAAACAAAATTTTCTGTTTTCCCATAAAAAAACTAATTTCTTTATGACTGAAGAAAGAAACACATGAACAACTTGGATGACAAGGGGGCGAGTACATTATCTGTAAATATTTGTTCTGGAAGTAAACTTTCTCTTTAAAGTGCAGAAAAGGTTCTAGTGTCGCCCCTTTATCAAGCAAGAATGACTTGAATTACATTGATTCTCACACAAAGCTCTTACATGGCTTTAGAAGACTTGTAATATGCACAGGTCATATGGGCTAGAAAAAGTTTGTCTTTTTTTATATATTGGAGCTTTTTACAGCTCTAGTTCTTATTCACTTTCATATTAAGAGCAAGGGTGTCCAGGTTATTTTTCAAAAATTCCTTTTGTGATCCACAGAAGAAAGCAAGCATGCAGGTATTGAACAATGTGGGGGTGAGTAAAATGACAACAGAATTGTAATTTTTTGATTGAACTATCCCTTAAAAGACAAAGACGCATACATCTCAACCACACACAACAAAACATAACAGAAGCATGTTGACAGCCTCCTGCACATAAACGCATGCCCAATCTCTGTTGTTTTGTGCGGCAAGCCCTGTGACATGACCACTGAAGAGTTCAAGCATTTAGTACACAAAATGCTTTGTTGTATGGCCATGCATGCACAGCTAAGTGTGAAACAGAAACCCATTAGTTTCGTTGAAGGTGTTATAAGTGTTATCAGACATGTCTACAACACTGTGAAGGTCTAGATTTGCTGATTCAACAGAAGCCCCTTTCAGTCAGTCTTGTTTTCCTGTATTCAGCAATACTGAGGAATAAACTGATAGGAGGGAGTCTGGGAGTTGCACCTTCTCTCCTATTCCCTACACAACGAAAACTCCAAATGTACAAATAAACTAATGTTTTAATGTTCTAAGAAACAAATAGTATTATTACACATATGCACATAAAAGACATGTTTCGTCAGCTGACATAAAAATGGACCATTTCAGTAATAAAACAACAGCAGCACTTGCTGAACCAGTGGTTAGAGACTGACTCCTCACACAGTGAACATGTAGGAAGCCGTAGTCCTCTATCACAAACCACTTGACATTTTCATCTAATTGGCTGTATGCATCAGGAGAGGCTTTTAGGCTGAACAGAGTCTCATTTAAGGGCTGAAGCCTGCAAACCACCCAAGGACTCAGCGTTCTGTGAGGTTGATGAAGCAAAAGTGAGGCACCAACCAAGGACAGAACACAGAATTTCTTTAAACAGTGGCTTATTTGATTTTGATGCAACATTTGAAGTTTTCTTTTTCTGATCATTGTGAATGACTGCAGTTGTGGATTGTTCTTCAACTTGTGTAGGCAAGATTAGAGAGATTTTGTGATTTCTCTTATTTGTGAAATATTGACAAAATATTAAATAGTTGAAAAGAACATTTCTCATCTTTTATGCAACATATATTCAATGGCTTCCAATATCGAACGAAAACAAGTAGAAGTGGAAGAAAGGAAGAAATGTGAAAGAAAACATTCACAGAGTATTAGTTTATGTATTTATGAAAAATAGTACTTCAGCAGAAATAAAATTAACACATGGTTTTTCACCTGAGCGGTTCTTCACACCTCATAAACCTGATATTTTCTAAGTGCCCCAGAACGCTTCACACTTAGAAAATTCAGGATGTGTTTTATCAATTATCAAACCTCTGCAAAACTTTAAGCACAACAACGTAACCTTTGAAGCAAATGATTCAAATATATTTATTTCCCTGAACAAACAGGCAAGATTTTATCTAACCATGTTATTGTGCTTATTTTTTTTTTTAATATTTCACTCTAGTTAGGAGCAAGAGCTGTAAATGATCAGAGGTTGAGCCATGGCTCATCTCTCTCATCTTCACATTGTTCAGTAGTGTTTCATCATTTTGGTTTGTGTTTATTTTTCTTTTTAGAGCTGTTATCTCTTATTGTTAGAAAATAGAATATAAGTTGTAAGTTATCAGATATTTTTAGTAACAGGTAATTTTTGTCCAGTTTTAACAGAGGCTGTTGTTTACATCAGTAAATTGTAAATTATCATATAGTTTTTGAGGCAGACATTGGTAATGTGTTACCTGTCTTCTAACCATTTCTTCACCACTTTTGCTGTGTGTTTTGGGTCGTTGTCATGCTGAAATGTCCCCTGGTGCCCAAGGCCAAATTTCTCTGCAGACTGCCTGATGTTGTTGTTGAGAATTAATAGTTGACACAGGTGTCACTTTTGGCTTCCGACCACATCCTCTGAGATTTTTCACAGTGCGTAAAGTCTTGTTATTTTTATTTTTTTTAAATAATACTTTTCACTGTAGCCACTGGAACTTCAAAACATTTAGATATGATCTTATAGCCCTTTCCTGACTTGTGAGCAGCCACAATGCGCAGCCGCAGGTCGTCAGTGAGGTCCTTTGTCTTAGCCATGACTGTCCACAAACCAACAGCAGAGAGCTTCTGTTTTTCACCTGTTGAGTTGATTAAAACAGCTGTTCCCAATGAATCAGGGCAATAAGGATACTTTGGACTATTTGGAATGGTATAGAACTTTGGATTTTGACATAGACTGTGACAGTTTGCAAAGGATGTGACTGGAGTAATGATGCTAAAGATTCAGCTTGGAAATCACAGGAATAAATAACATTTTATGTATTAAAATAGAAAGTTATTTCTATTTTACTTTTTAAATAGTAAAAATATTTAAACATTGTAGTGTTTGTGCTGTACTTTAGATCAAATAAATGCAGGCTTAGTGAACTAAAGAAACTTCTATAAGAAACCTTTCTGTTCAAAAACGTTTGACTGGTAGTGTATATACAGTCACTCCAGTTAAGAAAATAACTACACAGCTAAATTACCACAGCACTGAAACAAGCTGGAGCATAGATAGATTAAGGGTTTTCAAATTGAAAAAAAAAATGCCTTTTTAATACAGACTTAGATGGATTAACATACTTTTACACTGTAATTGAAAATAAGAATACCATTAGATTCCTTTCCAGTACAGCAACCAAACCAGCCTGGGAGCCTGCCAGAAACTGAGCTCCACATTTCTTCAGAAGCAGTAATGATTTCACGAAAACTCCTGCCTGAGAAAATTAAACCTATTCAAGAAAAAATATTTGCTAAAGCTAATTAACTTGTCGCTTCTATTTGGTCACATGCGAAGAACTCTTAAAAGGGGAGTCATTAATTCCCTAATTAGGAAATGAAATGTTGATCAGTGTGATTTGGCAAATTATTTCCCCATTTCCAACTTTCATTTCATCTCCAAGGTAGTGAACAATTCAGTTGCTCTCTAGTTGTGCCCATTCGTGCACAGAAATAACATATGTGAGATGTTCTAGCACTAGATAATCAGTCTTTATCACCCTCTGACATCGTAGCATGCTTTTCCTTGCATATTTGGATGTTAGTTCAGTAGTGCACACCACTGACCGCAATATGCTCTCTGAAACACTTCATTTTAGGGGGTTCAAGTCAGTGTTGATTCTGTCTAACTAGATGTTGCTTGTTCTGAAAGATATTGGATTTCATTATTATTATGATGGCATTTAAAGTTTAAAGTGCCCCTATTATGCCTTTTCAAATATGATATTTCATGTAGTGTGTCATGTAGCTGTATGTGAACATAAACTATCTGCAAAGTTGTGACGCCGACAGTGCACTATAAATGAAGTTTTTGTCTAACAAAAAAAAGAGTCGGCTCACATTCGCCTAAACCAGTCGTCAGCAATTCAAATCTTTTTCTGTAACGGCCACACGTCACGAGCTACACATTTGCGTAATGTCCGCCCACATTTTAATGTCGCGAACAACTTGCCCGCCCACAAACAGTAGGCCTACCATTTTCACGTGGATTAACGTTACATCATGTCAAGAAGACGCCCTGCGCTGTGAGAGTGAATTTGTTTTATATGCCCTTCCGAAAGATGAAACTACCAAGAATGAGTGGTTAACATTAATTTTTTCAACACCTCAGCAGTCCAATTCCAATCTTGTGTTGTGTTCGCGTCATTTTACTGATGACTGCTTTTCCAATCTTGGGGAGTAACGTTACAACGCGAGATTCACCAAACGCTTGGTTTTAAAAAAATGGACCAGTGCCCAGTTTATTTGGACCGGCTTGCTCCTCTGAACTTCTACCTGTAAGTATGATTAATAATTGATGATTGTATTTTCCAGCGATCGTTCAAAATACGTCTTTGTGTACGTTATGGTGTGTAACAACCCCGCACATGTCTTGGTAACCGGCTAACTTGCGTTTCTGTAGTTCTGTTGTTCAGCTGTGAGTGCAATGTAGTCTAGAAATTGTGATTGATGCAGCTTGACTGTCTGTCTGCCTTATTAGTTTAAGTAATGATAATGATAAACGATGGCTTAACACAGTGTTATGGATTGTACAGTGTTGAAGTTCACAACGTAGAGGTGTGCCCGGTTCGCTTACAAAAGCAAATTGCAAGCACTTTCCACAGTTATAATATGACACCCACTGAGAAACGTCCTGCTCCAGTCGTGCTTGCAAAACAGTTTCTTGTCTATGTGCCACTTCAACCGTTTCATCGTCAGACTCCGGCTCGAATTGATAGGGTAAAATCGAGGCTATCTTTTCTATGCATTAACAGGTCTCCACAGCTGTCATTCAGTTATGGCAATGGGCGTTTCGTTTTGCGCTGTAGCGGTAGACCAATCCAAAAGGACTGCACCATCTGACCAATCACAGCAGTGAGGGCTCAGTGAAAGGAGGGGTTTCGAGAGACTGATTCTTCGAACTGCTTCACACGAGTCGTTTACGAATCATTTAGAAACGGGGTAAAATTAAATCTAATTTTGGAGAAAACTAAAGTGTTTTTTGAACTTGCATACATGTAAACCTGTTTTAAGAAACTATTACAACAATATTAACTACCTTTAACATGGCATAATAGGGGCACTTTAAAGGAAAGGTTTACTTCCAGACTAAACATTTCCTGATAATTTACTCACCACCATGTCATCTGAGATGTTCCTACAAAGAAATGTAGGTTTTTGAGGAAAACATTTCAGGATTTTTCTCCATTTAATAGACTTTAATGGTGCTCAATAGATTGTAGGTTAAAATTGCAGTTTTGATACAGCTTCAAAAGACTCTACACGATCCCAGCCGAGATATAAGGTTCTTATCTGGCGAAACAATTTCTTAAAAAAACAAAACAAAAACTTTTTAATCACAAATGCTCAGGTTGCACTAGTTTTGCATTGCACATCTTTATTACTTGATGTTGGAAAGGTCACATGTATTGAAAGCGGAAGTAATGACCCAGTGTTTACAAAGCGAATGTGCAAAGAGAGTCAAAAGCTTGCAACAACGATGTTGGATTTTGAAGTTGGAGAAAATGAGTAGGACCTTTCCAACATGATAACGCAATGCATCAAATCATGTATTAATATCGCAGAGCTAGTGCAAGCCAAGTATTTGTAGTTAAAAAGTGTATAAATATCAATTTGTTTGGCTAAATAAGACTTATTTCTCAGTTGGGATTGTGTAGAGCTGTTTGAAGCTACACTGAAACTTCAATTTGGACCTTCAATCTGTTGAGCACCATTAAAGTGTATCATGGAGAAAAAACTTGAAATGTCTCCCACAAAAAACTTAATTTCTTTCGACTGAAGAAAGAAAGACATAAATATCTTGGATGACATGGGGTCAGGAAAATTTTTATTCTAGAAGTGAACTTCTCATTTAAAGAATTCCACTTCCAAAATAGAAATTTCCTGATAATTTACTCAGTCTCATGTCATCCAAGATGTTCATGTCTTTCTTTCTTCAGTCACAAAGAAATGAAGGTTTTTGAGGAAAACATTCCAGGATTTTTTCTATATAGTGGACTTCAATGGTGTTGAACAGATTAAAGGTTAAAAATGCAGTTTCTGAGCAGCTTCAAACGGCTCTACACAATTCTAAATAACGGTCTTATCTAGTGAAATGATTGGTTGTTTTCTAAAAAAAAATGTACAAATGATATACTTTTTAACCTCAAATGCTAGTCTTGTCTAGCTCTGTGATGTGTATGCGTACTCTGTGTATTCCAGTTCAATACAGTTGGGGTATGTCAAAAAACTCCCATCTCATTTTCTCCTCCAACTTTAAAATCGTCCTATACATCACTGCAGAAATACCGACCAAGTGTTTACACAGTCAATGCTCAAAGAAGGTCGAACGCTCTTTACAAAAAAGGTAAAATAGCGATGTAGGACGATTATGAAGTTGGAGGAGAAAATGAGATCGGAGTTTATCTAAATACCCTGTCTTGAACCGAAGTGCACAGAGACGAGCATTTGTGGCTAAAAAGTGTATAAATATAATTTTTTTTAAGAAAATGACCAATCGTTTCACTAGATAAGACCCTTGTTCCTCGGCAGGGATACCCTGGAAATCCAGAGGTCTCACGAGAGCACAATTTGAATTGTCTCTGCAAGACACTCTGGCATCGAGCAATGATGCACGTTACTGCATTACGTAAGCAGTTCTGGGAACCAATCAAATCGATGTATCTGATGTAGGCGGGCCAGAGGCGAGCTAAACTGATGACGACAGCGCTACGACGTCCGGAATAAAGATGGCTATAGATGACCACCAGTTGTTTGAAACGGCTTTGGCCGCTACAATGAACGATTTATACTTAGCTTTTCATATAAAAGAGGAACAGAAAACCATGCTCGAATCGTTCCTTTGCAAGAAGGACGTTTTTGCTGTTTTGCCGACTGGATATGGCAAGAGTTTAATCTATCAGTTAGCGTGTATCACCGTGTATTGTTGTGATTGGTCATGGCGTTATCCAATTGCGTGCAGTGAGAGTTTCAAATGCATGCTTGGTGCCGCCCCTCGAGTTAGGCTCTTTTCATTGCTCGATGCCAGACCCTTAATCTTAATAGATTAGGGTCTGGATTTTTTCCAGGCTACGGCAGGGATTGAGTAGAGCTGCTTGAAGCAAACTGCAATTTTAACCTTCAATCCATTGATCCCCATTAAAATCCATTATATGAAGAAAAATCTTGGAATGTCTTCCTCAAAAACCTTAATTTCTTTGCGACCAAAGAAAGAAAGACATGAACATCTTGGATGGCATGGGAGCAGAGGTCGCGTTAACCGAAAATTTTCCGTCATTGACGGAATGTTTTAATCAGTGACGGAAAAATCTGAAGGCTGTCCGTCACTTTGACAGAATACACCACACAGAGGGTGATCTATTGTAATTTGTAACTGTAGTTCCCACCCCTGTCCAGTTGGTGGCAAATGCGCTCCAGTGTTCGCTCAGAGCACGTTATCCAAAACAAAAAAGAAACTCTTACGGTGCGTTCACACTACAGCGTCAAATTTGCGCTCAGTGCCGCTGGCAACGCTACAACGCCACTGCTTTGGGGAGTGTCAAATTTAGAGCAGAGCACGCCTCTGAAAAACAATGTTCACACCCTATTTACGTTCCATTGTCTTCTTTTAACGGCGGTTCGCAAACTGAACACTGGCATGTAATGAAATCATGCAAAGTGCATTTACTTTTGCGTGACTTTGTCAATAATATGTGATTTCAGCTCAGTAATCCACCAGTTTCGAAAACACGCGTCATAATCTTCCCTTGCCTACTTCTCACAGCGATTGGTTGTCGCCCGGCGTTTTGCGCTCAAGATTTGCATAAAGTTGAGGAATGCCCAACCTTTTGACGCTCTCAGCTGCTCTCAACGCTTTCTCCGCGCCGCTTCCAATCCCAAAATGCACCACGCGATCGTTTACGCGCAACTTCCATATGAATGAATTGAAAACGCTCGCTTCGCCCCGCTCGCTACGTGCCAGTGTGAACGCACCATTAAGGTGCGTTCACATCGGACGCGAATGAAGCGGCAAGCGCGAGTGATTTACATGTTAAGTCAATGCAAAGACGCGAATAGCCATCCTGCGGCGCGAATAGCGCGAATGAAGCGGCGCGCATTGAGCGTTTCAAGCGATTGCCGCGCCATTTGCACGAATCACGCGAAACGCGCGAGTTCAAAAATCTGAACTTTGGCGAAAATCCGCGCCGCGTTAACCAATCAGGAGCTTGCTCTAGTAGTGACGGAGGCAGAAATCCGAAACAACAATGGAGGACAAAATCACCGTTGCTGTCTGTGGTCACTCGGAGCTGTACGATACATCTTTGGACTTTTGTAGAAACAGGAATAAAAAGGATCTTGCTAGGAAGAAAGTGAGTGAAGAGGTCGGACAATCTGGTTAGTTTTAAAAAACGCTCTTTACTCAATTTGACCTACATATACAAATGCTAAAGCTGGCAAATTGAGCTCATTCACCTATTTATAACCACTTTCCCACTGACGAGTGGCAGAAGCCCCTCCCATGACGCGAATTCACGTCTGTTGTGAAGTTGTGTCAGTTCTAAGTAAGTAAACAAAGTGTATTATTTTTCTGTTACTTGGACCAAGCTATCCCTGTTTTTTTTTTTGTTAGCAAAAATCCGCTCCACTGGATTACGTAAAATGTGTCATCTGGCAAACTTTTGACAGCTTCAGGCCTTTTGTGAAAAATAAAACTTTGTATCCCCACTCATGGATAGTCTGATTGAGCCCAGTGTATTATAAGTGTTGAAGTTTTTTTTTTTTTTTTTACCACAGTTGTTTTTTTCTTTAGTCATGAAAAAAATTTAATGCATAGATGGCCAACTATTCAAACTCTTGCCATTGGTGAATTATGTCTTTAAGGCCAGTGGATTTAAAAAAAAAATAAGTTCTGATTTTTTTTAAATACTACATTTATAAAGAAATTACCTCTTGCCAAATGTAACTTTAGATGACATTTCTAGCCAAATGAAATTATTTTTCCTATTAAATAAATTTTTCGAGAGAGTAGTATTGAAAACAGAAACTTATTCCTCACACATTTAAAATGCAGAAACCTAACATTTGAGTTTTTGTATTCTGACAGGTGTAAGATAAAGTTATGTTCAAAAACAAACATGACCCAAATTATGTAAAAATATAAGCAAACATAAAACTGACTTGAACTTGATGTTGTATCATCTCAATACCAAATGAATATGGAATATCAGCAACAATATATCAGCAAAATATCAGCATAAGCTAATTAATATTCATAAGCTCAACCTTCCTTATGTAGTGACATCTTGGTTGTTCTTTCAGTTTCTTCCTTCCCAACAAAACTGTTATTTCCCCAATGTCATTATTTTCCTGTTCATACGAGGCTAGAGCTTATCCTTTGATTGGCTACTTTGGAAAAAGTTTTGTTTTTATGTCGTGATCTGAGTTTAACTGAATATTTTCTCATTCAGAGACAAGCACAACTGCATTTGTTCTTTTTTCACTCCTGTTTTTAAAAAGACTATCTAGTGAGCACATTTCAGTACCAGTTTTACCTTCATCTTGTATTTTAGAACATATTGCCCCAGGCATTCTGCTCAGGCCTTCTATTCAGGAAATAAAATGAAGAAAAATATGTTTTTTTTTTCCAGCGTACGGCAATGTACTGATGTCTTCTAAAAGCCTTAAAAAATATGTTTTCACTTAGCTTTGGCATATGTTTTTTTTTAGTCTGTCCTCATGCTCAGTATAAGTGCACCACATTCACTGGAACAGATATAACCAAACAGATAAAGCCAGCATTGGGTCTAAGCCTGCAAATACACATCAGCCTCGGCCACACATCGACATACATGCAACATGCTGAGTGGGAAATAAAAATTATTGACCTAAAGCAAAGTTGTTTTGTAAATTGTTACTCAGAACACAATGAATGCAAGCTTCACAGAAAAATCAAAAATAGCTCAAGGGAAAAACAAAGGCTGTTTCACATCTCTCTTATTGTTCAATCCATTAATATACCCATCCATTTCCCCTGCTGGAAAAGAACAGCCTTTCTGGTCACCAGCAAATGTTGTGTTTTGGATGCTGGTGTGCTCAACGGGCCTGCTTCAATTTCCAGCCAAACAAAACAAAACAGCAAAGGAAATCTATTCACTCATTCAAGCTCTTGTAAGCCTAGACTAATCAAATACTTCATAGTGACATTTAATAAATAGTTCTTACAGGACCAATTCAGGCATTGTTCTTACCTTTTTATTTTATTTAATTTGCATTGTTTTTATTACTGTATGACATTCTGTTAGCACATTCAGTAAGACTGTTTAAAAAGTACAATATAAATAAAGCTTTATTTACTTGCAATCCTGAAAAGTGAAAAAAAGAGTACCGCTTAAATAATTTGTGTTTTTGTTGTACTTTCTCATATATCCCACTGGACATTTGTATCATATTAAATCCTATCCATCTTCCTTCATGATGGGCCAATCAATCACTTGTGACTCATGTACCCTGTTGGTAAACAAAAACTCATTTACATGTAAATATTTAAAATCCTTAAAAAAAACAAACACTGAAAGCAAACATCGGTTGCTGCACAGGAAATATGTGTAGAAGCCTGTTTCCGCCACTGAGTAAAAAAATGTAAAAAGGTAATTGCAACTTTTTATCTCACAATTTTGACTTTTTCACACAATTGTGAGTTTACACCTCGCCGTTCAGACTTTTTTTTCCCTCAAAATTGTGAGATATAAAACTTGTCATTTTTGAGAACATATCAGTCTTTTTGTCCCCTTAAAATTGGACTTTATAACTCGCATTTGGGAGTTTCTGAGAAAAAAGTCAGAATTGTGAGATATAAATTCGCATTTGTGAGAAAAAGTGTCAGAATGGCAAGTTTTTATTGTAATTCTGATTTTATTTCTTGCAATTGTGAGTTATATCACACAATTCTGACTTTATAACTCACAATTGCAAGTTTGTATCGCGCAATTCTGAGAAAAAAAGTCAGAATTGAAAATTTATATCTGGCAATTCTGACTTCATTTCTCTGAATTGCAAGTTTAATTCTTACTTTATAACTTGTGATAGCGGATTTTTATCCCGTAATTTGAAGAAAAAAAGTTTGCTTCGAGAGTTTATATCTCACAATTCTGACTTCAAAAATCACAATTGCGAGTTTATATCTCATAATTGTTAGTTTATATCTCACAATTCTGACTTCATAACTCGCAGCTCAATATTGCGAGAAAAAAGTCAGAATTGCGAGATACAAATGCATTTGTAAGAAAAAAGAATTGCACAGTTTTATCTCGCTCTTGTGAGTTTATATCACACTATTCTGAGAAAAATAGTCTGAATTGTGACTTAATATCTCACTCGCAATTGTGAGATCATATCTAGCAATTCTGACTTCATAACTTGCAATTGCGAGTTTATATCTCACAATTCTGACTTTATAACTCAAATGCAAGTTTATATCATGCAGTTCTGACTTTATAACTCACAATTGCGTTACGAGTTGGGTTATAAACTCGCAAATTGCAAGTGATTATGTCAGAATTGCGTGATATAAACATCACGCAATTCAGACTTTATAACTTGCAATTTGCGAGTTTATAACACAATTCTGAGAAATAAAGTCAAAATTGAGTTTTTATCTTGTATTTCTGACTTTATAACTCGCAATTGTGAGTTTATATCAGAATTGCGGGAAAAAAGACAGAATTCCCAGATATAAACTCGCAATTGCTAGAAAAAAGTCAGAATTGTGAGATACAAATTCTCATTTGTGAGAAAAAAAACTGTTGCGCCTTTTTATCTCGCAATTCTGATTTTATTTCTCACAATTGTGAGTTTATATCACACAATTCTGAGAAAAAAAAGTCTGAATTGTGACTTTATATCTCTCAATTCTGACTTCAATTGCGAGTTTATATCATGCAATTCTGACTTTCTAACTTGTAATTGCAAGTTTATATCACACAATTCTGACATACCTTGCAATTGGAGCACAAGGTCAACAAAGACCAACATGTATTCTGTATCTTCTGTATTTTGGGCAAAAATGATGTGAATGTTCAGTATCTTTTTTTTATAAAGCCAAAACTTTATGTGCTTATATTGAAATCGACTTTCAAAAAACCAAGTGAAACAAGTGATGAACTTGATGAACAGTGAACATTCATGAACATGCATTTAGAAATCCATATGAACTGATGTCAAACTTTCAAACAGATGGAAGACCTTAGATGAAAAGAAAGTTCTGTTCTTTTTCTGTTACTTGCATTTGCAGCAATTACGAACCTCAAGGTTAAAGTTTTATTCTATTGCACTTTATTCTGTTGAAATGGGCAGACAGGAAACAGTCTATTCCACCTTATCACAAGTGCTCCGGGGGCGAACTATACAATGGACTGACAGCATGGCACAAGAAAAGAGGGTGTGCAAGGCTTGTACTTAATTAACTGGTACATACATGTATAGTATATGCCAATATGCCACATGGCTCCAGATAGGATTTTAGTATTCCCATGAGTTGATGAAGAGGGCCCGTTGAAGACAGGTATAGTGGTGTGAGCTGTGATTATCTACACCATCAGACTGCTGAGGCTTTGATTCGATCGCTAGCGTAGGCTTTGAGTTTCACACAATCTGCTCTCTTGTTAAAATGAGAAAGACACCTCTTCATTTTCCACAGAAATCACTATTGGGTGTCATTTACACTTACGATTTTTTTTGATGACAGGGGAAACATAATCATATCACAATTGTGTGATTTTATCAGTAATTATTGTAGATTTGAGAACATTAACATGACTTGGTAAGTTTAAGGTTTTTTTCTGTATGAGACTAATGAAATATATTTCACAACAAATTAAATTACTGAAAAACCTGAAGCATACATATATTATTTGTTTAACAAGATATAGTTCCAGTAACACTTTAAAATAATACAATTTGTGTAATAAATTAGTTATGAGCTAACAATGAAAAATACTTTTTAAGCATTTAACTTTGATAATGCTTAGTTAAATTCATGTATATTTGTATAGCGCTTTTTATGATCTTCTTTTCAAAGCAGCTTTACAGATTAAACATGTTTCAAATATTGCAGTCAGGTAGCTAATACATTATTACAATCAAAAGTTTAATCTATTAATATTCTTTAATGGACCTGTGTCAACATGTACTAACAGTTAACAGTTGTTGTTTTTTTATTAACTAATATTAGCAAAGATGAATCAGTACTGTAACAAAGGTATTCCCCATTGATAGTTAATGTTAATGCATGCAACTGATGGGACCCTATTGTATTTTCCTAAATAATAAATAATAATAAATTACACTACCAGTCAAACGTTTTTGAACAGTAAGATATTTAATGTTTTTTTTTTTTTAAATTCTCTTCTGCTCACCAAGCCTGCATTTATTTGATCCAAAGTACAGCAAAATCAGTAATTTTGAAATATTATTACTATTAAAATAACTGTTTTCTATTTAAATATATATTCTAAAATGTAATTTATTCCTGTGATTTCAAAGCTGAATGTTTAGCATCATTACTCCAGTCACATCCTTCAGAAAACATTTTAATATTCTCAAAAAACATTTATTACTTTTTTATGTTGAAAACAGCTAAGTAGAATTTTGTTTAGGTTTCTTTGAAGAATAGAAAGTTCAGAAGTACGGCATTTATCTGAAACAGAAATCTTTTGGAACATAATGAATGTCTTTATCATCACTTTTGATCAAATTAAAGCATCCTTGCTAAATAAAAGTATTCATTTCTATCATTTCTTTTATTTTTATATTTATTCTTTTATTTACTTTTTTATTTCAGATCTTTCTATTCAAAGAATCCTGAAAAATGTACTCAACCATTTTAAATATTGATAATAATAATAATAAAAACAGCAAAATGAACAGCAAATCAGCATATTAGATTGATTTCTGAAGGATCATGTGACATTGAGGACTGGACTAAAGATGCTAAAAATGTATCTTTGATCACAGGAATACATTACATTTTAAAATATATTTAAATATAAAGCAGTTATTTCAAATAGTAAAAAAAAAATCACAATATTACTGCTTTTGCTGTGTTTTGGATCAAATGAATGCTTTAAAAAAACGTTAAAAATCGTACTGTTCAAAAACTTTTAACTGGTAGTGTATTTAAATTTAATTAAATGAATATTCACACATTAATCCTCAAATTAAAGTATATAAGAAAAAAATGATAAAATAATTGATCAAAATAACAACTTGAGTGAAACTGAAAAATTAAAGATAAAATACAAGGCCTTTTTTCATTCTTTAAAATGATGTCTTGCCATCTCAGGCAGATAAAATATGACAACACAATTTGTTTAAACTGATTCTGGTGTGAAATCATCTTTTATATCACCTTTATCCCACATACTTATTTGTGCATAGCAAAAACTTCATATATTAAACTAAGACTAAAAATAAATCTCTTGTGGGAAAGAGAGAATTACTTATGGGCAACTGATAATTTACAGCTCGTGTGGCCTGTCGGAAAAAGGAGGAGGAGAGAAACGAGCTGGCGTCAGTGTAACATGGCACTTTGTGCATGATGTGTCTGACAGCAAATAAGTAGCGCATTTCAAATTTTTAAGCAGTTGTAATGATTAACATGCTGACAGGATTTCCCGGGTGCCTGTTTTTGATACACGACGGTGCTCCAATACAAGACGATATTTAAGGTGCATGTCAAAATGCCATGTTTTGTGAAAAACGCTCATATCTTGCCAACAGGTCAAAGCTGTTTTTGGAAGACCAAACATCACATTTCACCATTTCATCTCTCTGAGCCTCCAACAAATATGGCTTGCCACGATGACGAGAGAAAAAAAAAAAAATCCAGACTGGGAATTTCAGCACCGTCTGGTATTACAAGGTAATGTGGTTGCCATGGTTTCCAATTATTTGGGCAAATTGAGGAATCAGAAAGGTGTGAGACAATTTTAACTATTTCTGCTGTCCTCTGTATCCTGCTATTCCCAAGGTCCAAGACTTAAATAAGCCCTTTCCCTAGTAACCAAGCTAATTCAAATGCTTTGCCAGATCCAGCTCACTGCTCTGCTCACAGCTGCTTTAATATACAGAGTGCAGTTCACCATTTTTCCCGTAAGTATGTTTATATGTCTTGTTTAATGTTGTCATTTTGCATGGTCTGACATTGTACACACACTTAATCTTAGTCATAGTGCAGCATTATGTAAAGCACAAATCTGTCAGTTTAGGGTGAGCAGGGCTGATGGCCCGCAGTCACCTCTGTCTTAATTCGCTTGCATGCTATTTTTTCATGCTCCTACGGTTTTCTTCCCACCTTGACATGTGTACACACACCATCTGACTGCGTTTTACCTCTCTCTTACACACACACTGCACATTCTGTTGACAGTACCAGAAGATCAGAGAAGAGAATTTCAGGGACCAGAGATGTAAGGTGACAGGTACGGAGAAGAAGCGCATGGAGACTTGGTCTTACGTCTGTTGCTATCAAAGGCTTCAGCTTGGGGAAAGAGTTCAGGTGGAGAGGTGAGAACACTGACTCTGTAGCTCGCATATACTCAAGGACATTACGTTTGCTAACACTTCTCGGGCCTGTTTACACTCGAGATCTGCAAAGACTATCCAAAATCAATGCAATCCCTATTAATACAGGTGTCAAGACCAAAATATCTATTATAAAAATTAAAAAGATTTGTACTCAAAACCAATATTCTTTTTAAGATGTTCAATTCATAGTGGGAAGGTAAAATACGGAATAAAAGACTGAAAAAAAGACTGCCTTGACAAAGATCATATTATTAGGAAACAAAATGAAAAAATATAATGTAATGTAATTTTTTTATACATTACTTACATTTTATATTACATTTATTTTCAGAGATTAAGTTCAAATGTCATATCATTTGGAAACAAAATGACAAATATCTAATCTAATATAAAAATATAGATTGTTAGGATAGTACAATATTTGGCTGAGATATAACTATTTGAAAATCTGGAATCTGAGGGTGCAAAAACTTCTAAATATTGAGGAAAACACCTTAAAATTTGTCCGAATGAATCTTAGTAATGCATATTATTCATCAAAAATTAAGTTTTAATATATTTATGGTAGGAAATTTACAAAATATCTTCATGGAACATGATCTTTACTTAATATCCTAATGATTTTTGGCATAAAAGAAAAATCGATAATTTTGACCCACAATGTATTGTTGGCTATTGCTCAAACAAACTAATTTTAACCAAAAAATAAACATTTTAAGCATTTTCTACATGCCATTTTATAGATTTTTTTGCAAACATTTTTACAATAAGGTGTCATTTGTTAATATATTAACTAACATGAACAAACAAAAATAATGCATTTATTACACTATTTATTAATCTTTGTTAATATTATAAAAAATACAGTTGCTTATTGTTTGTTCATGTTAGTTCACAGTACAACAAATGTTAACAAACACAACTTTTGATTTTCATAATGCATTAGTAAATTTTGCAATTAACATTAACTAAGATTAATACATGCTGTAGGAGTATTGTTTATTCATAGTTCATGTTAACTAATGTAGTTAATTAATGTTAAATAATGAACCTTATTGTAGTAGGTGTTACCATTCTTTATTTAACATTTTTTTAAAAATCTGAGGTTTAAACTGTTTTTAAACGTTACATATGCTTATATATGCTTTTCAAAATCATAAACCTCATATAATGAATAAAAAAAATTAAAAACCTTATATAAAATTTACCAGTAAGACTACATTAGTTATCATTAACTAACAATGAGAACTACTTCTAAAGCATTCAGCATCTTAGTAAATGTTCATTTCAGCATTTACTAATACATTAATAAAATCAACAGTTGTATGTGTTAATTATATTTATTACACAGCTCTGTGGAATACTCGATTCTGATCACCATATTCGAAGGTATGTTATTCCCCGATAACAACACGGTAAATCTAATAACATTAAGTTTTTTTATTAAATAATATTTTTTTTTTCTTTGTGGAAGCTTTGCATTTGGCTAAAAAAAAAATATTAAAACTCAAATCAATATTCTGTGTACTATTATTTATGTCATCCTGGTATCACAGACCCGCTCTCGCTTGTTTCATACAAACACAGCTGTTTCCATTTTGTGACGATTGTAAGATAACTAACAAACTGGTAAGATTTTAAAACAGCTTCATCTTTAATCAGTGTCTTTTATCACCATAATTATTCATGTGGTGAAATGTGGTGAAGTGCTTTCTTCACATAAGCTTTGCGTTCAAATATTTAAACTCAAATCGTTTTTTTCTTGTCTCATTATTCAGTTTTGTTGAAAGTAGGTGTGTAATAAGCATAATAATGTACCTTAACTAATGTTAACTAATGCCAAAAATGAAAATTAGACCATGATTTACTCACCCTCAAGGTATCCTAGGTGTATATGACTTGCTTCTTTCAGATGAATCAAATGGAGTTACGGTGGTGTGAAAAAGTGTTGGCCCCCTTAATGATTTTTTTTTTTTTTTTTGCATGTTTGTCACACTTTAGTGTTTCAGATCATCAAACAAATTTAAATATTAATCAAAGATAACACAAGTAAACATAACATGCAGTTTTTAAAATAAGGTTTTTTTATGAAGGGAAAATGCAAACCCACATGGCCCTGTGTCAAAAAGCGACAACTCATCCAAGAGGTCACAAAAGACCCCACTACAAAATCTAAAGAACTGCAGGCCTCTCTTGCCTCAGTTAAGGTCAGTGTTCTTGACTCCACCATAAGAAAGAGACTGGGCAAAAATGGCCTGCATGCTGAGCAAAAAGAATATATCGGCTCGTCTCAGTTTTGCCAGAACACATCTTGATGATCCCCAAGACTCTTGGGAAAATACTGACAAGACAAAACTTGAACTTTTTGGAAGGTGTGTCCCCCATTACATCTGGCGTAAAAGTAACACAGCATTTCAAAAAAAGAACATCATACCAACAGTAAAATATGGTGGTGGTAGTGTGATGGTCTGGTGCTGTTTTGCTGCTTCTGGACCTGGAAGACTTGCTGTGATAAATGGAACCATGAATTCTGCTGTCTACCAAAAAATCCTGAAGGACAATGTCCGGCCAGAACACACTCTGAATGGTTGAAGAAAAGAAAAGACTTTGGAGTGGCCTAGTCAAAATAATTCCCTGAATCCTATTGAGATGCTGTGGCATGACCTTAAAAAGGCGGTTCATGCTCGAAAACCCTCCAGTGAGGATGAATTACAACAATTCTGCCAAGATGAGTGGGCCAAAGGCTTGGTTGCAGTTGTTGCTGCTAAGGGTGACCCAACCAGTTCTTAAGTTTAGGGGGCAAACACTTTTTCACACAGGGCCATGTGGGTTTGGATTTTGCTTTCCCTTCATAATAAAAAAAAAACTTCATTCAAAAAGTGCATGTTGTGTTTACTTATGTTATGTTTGAATAATATTTAAATTAGTGTGGTGATCTGAAACATTAAAGTGTGACAAACATGCAAAAAATTTTTTTTCATTTTTGGGTGAACTAACCCTTTAACTAATGGGAACTTGCTGTAAAAAATTCTTGAATCGAACAATCAGCATTTTTCTGGAAGTTAACTTCTTTCGACTGACATTTGTTGTAAAATTGCTTCATTTTTTGAGATTCCAGTCATATTTTGTATCCCACTCAGGGGCGTAACAGCCAATTTAAAAGTGGGGGGACAGTATGGTCATGTGACCCAAAGGTGGTGTTCATACAGTATAATAAATTCTGTTCACAAGAGCAACAAGATTTGAAGCTCATGGCAGACGCCCAAGAGATTCGCGCTGTGATTGGCAAAATGTTAGTTCACTCAAATCTAAGTAACAAATCAGAGACCAGGGGCGGAAATATTGGCGCTAGGTCAAAAAAACTGCGGTGGACAGAATCACCTGTTTCTAAAAGTGAGGGGGACGTGTCCCCCCTGTCCCCCCCGGTTGCTACGCCCCAGATCCCACTCACCCTAAAAAAGTTTGATTCCTGAAAATTCTTGAATAGAGAATAATGCTATAGAATTAATTTAATGTGGAAACATGGAAAACTGTGTAAAAAGTTCACGCAAGACTAGCTGCCTGTCACTTGTTTGTGTTATTGTGTAGTCTTGTGTCCCTGTGCACACTACTGATGGCTGAATTCCAGTAAGGATTGTAATAATTGACTCTGTGACCAACATCCTCCTCCAGCGAGGCTGTTCGGAGGCAGGGACTGGAGGTTTCTTCCTCTCTGGAGACTTCACATCCATGCCTGAGCATTAATTGGATCTTTTTAATGAGTGTGTGGATCTCTAGGAGCTCAGGCACCACACTTGTCCCCACTGATGAAGTGGATTTCTGAGAATCTAAGCATTTCTGTCCCGACTTTGCTCCTCCACGGGTTTCAATGATTGGCTGTTCCGCTTTGACCTGTTCTTGTGAGCGGAAGAGGCTCCGTAGAGGACAGAAAGGTAATAATACACCTTACTCAATAATACTAAATATTGTTTCATGAGATATTTCTCATTTCTTTAACTATTCACTCTAACACCACTGATTTCATATTGGAGGCCATGGATTTTGTGTGTGCCATCCAAAAAAAAAAAAAAAAAAAAAAAGAGTCTCTTATGTGCCTTGCCAGCAAACAGTACCTGTTTATAGTTGAAAGATGTGAGGCACCTGTTAATTTTTGCTTTTCTGTGCCATCTGCTGCTTGCCATCGAAGACAGATGGGTATCCCATCAGCAGACCACTCATGCCCCCCCCCAGGCCTCCCCTGGCACACCCACTTCTCCTCCCTCCCCAAAGCTCTCTGGTATCACACTGTGGCCAACAAGGATTAAAGAACGAAGAGGGAAAACATGGAAGTAAATGTGAATAATTCATTGCAAGCCATTTGAAATATCACAAATGTCATTCTCTGGCTTTGGGAGGCCGGGGCGGTAAACAGCGTCAACACAGTTCTAATTAAAAGTTTAGATGTCGTAAATTAAACATCAGCTGTAATATTGCAGACGGGCCAGCGCCTAAATGATTTTTAAATGGTAAACTGGATTACATACCGTGCGTTCGGTGCAACGATGCTTTTGTTGATAGAAGAGCAATTTGCGAGAAAATTGCTGCGAAAATGGCATCCTGCTGAATCAAATAATCTCAGTGGCTTCCACTGTGCATGTTGGAAAACAGTAATAATGGTTTTTAAATGTGGGCTAAAAAGGTGGACAGTGATTAGTTGTTTGTGTAGTAAGTCTAAAAAAATAAAACCAAGAGAGAAAAATCACTCATTATTTTGACAAAAAACAAATTGGATACTCCACAGGCAGTAAGACTAAGTGAAATAGCCATTTTGCTCAAGCTTAAAGGGAATTCCGTCATTGGCTAACAACCACAAATAGTGATAATCCTACATTAGTTTGAACTATTTTTAAGAGGTGTCCATAATAAATCTGTTTTGTGACTCCTAATCATTCCTTAGAATATGCTTGCTAAAAGGCATAGCCTACCACTAAAAAAGGAAATAATGTGTCTGAGCTGCACAATGAAAGGCGAACTAGTACAGAACAGGAATAAAAAGCGTTTTTATTCCTTCATGAGAATCTGTCTGCACAGACAGTTCTCGCCTAAATGTAGTAACCTTCATGTGTCGCTTCATACTGATGAAATCTTCTCAAGGAGAGCGGCTCATTGTTTTAATTGCTTCAGTGCATGTGCGCAGCTGTTCACAGTAATGAATTGTAGCACTCTGTAACAAAAGAGACAGTCTCTTTATTTGGAAATGAAAGGAACGGAGAAAGAGACAGAGAGAGAGAGAGAGAGAAGAAGTGAGGGAGTGTGAGAGAGATTGGCCGAGTGTTGTAATGACAGCAATGTTTAGAAAGCAATCAATTTGGAATTAAAGTACACTTAAGATATAGGACTTCCTTCTTCACAGTAAAGAGGCCATCTTTAAGATCGTTTTATTCAACAAAGGTGGTACAAATTAAACTACAAACTACTGTTTTCAAGGTTAGAAGTAAAGGACCCATGACTCAAGGACTATGTTGGTATCTTTTTATTAAAATCCTGGAAACAAAACTAAACTAAAAACACAATTTGAGAAGGTAATTTTTGTTATTTACCTGAAAACTTGTACTTTGGAGGTAATATTGGTAATTTTAAGTAGTTACTGTCAAACTAACCTTATGAAAAAGTAGCTGGCTGTCTCATTTACTGAACTGCAAGTTATTATTGCTTAGCAATAATTCCTAAAAAACACTCCACTAACAATGTTTTGAGATAACGATAAATGTACAAGTATCTGATTATATAATTTAATTAAAGTCATATTTATCTGGCACTGTTTTTGCTTGTTTATTTTGTAAGAAATCAATACTTTTATTTGGCAAGGATGCATTTAACTGTTAAAAAATAATAGTAAAGAACTGTACATTTTTACAAATTATATTTTACATACAGTTGAGGTCAAAAGTTTACACCCCCCTTTCAGAATCTGCAAAATTTTAATTATTTGACCAAAATAAGATGGATCATACAAAATCATACATGTTATAGTTTAGTTAGTACTAACCTGAATAAGATATTTCACATGAAAGATGTTTACATATAGTCCACAAGAGAAAATAATAGTTGAATTTACCCAGGTGAAAAAGAATTATATTAAAAATATACTTTATTAATGTGTACTAAAGTATATTTTCTACATTGTGTACTATTTTCGTCAAATCCAAGTATAGTTAAGTGTATTCAATTATGTATTAACTTCAACTTAACATCTACTTGACTACACTTCTAGTGTAAATAGTATACTAAAATGGAACAACTTTTTTTAGACTTCAAGCGCACTAAAATACACTAATGAAAATCAAGATTCATGAGCAATTAAGCACATTTACAGTACAATTGCATTGTATCGCCATTCTAATGGAAATACACTTAAAAAGGCATTGCAGTGCAAATATAGTTGTGTTTACAGTTTGTGCATACTGCTATCATACTTCTAATTACTATAAACTGTTAATTTAGTATGCCTCTGTAATATTTCAAGTGATCTACAAATGCACTTCCTAACTATATTTAGTGCTTTATACACTTATTTAAGAGTGTACTGTAAGTGTACAGAAGTCACACTTCTAATGAAGTGAGATCATAGTACAGTTTAAAAAAGTATACTAACAATTAATTTCCAAAAAATATACTTTCCATAAGTACAGTAAATTGCCACTCTATGTCAAATTTAATACACTTTAAAAAATAAACTTCTAGACAATTTAAAATACATTAACAACAAAGTACACTTTCAAAAAGTACATTTAAAAAATAATTTGATTACTGGTAAATTAGTATACTTACTTTTTGGACTCTTAAGTTGAACTTAATTACATATTTTTTGAAGTATACTTTTAAAAAGTACATATTAAATACTCTTTAAATAAAGCACAATAAGTAGAAGCATACTTGTTTTATACTTCATGTACTTCGTTCATATTTATAATACACTAAAGTATACTACTTTTTTACCTGGGTATAAACATTACCCTGTTCAAAAGTTTACATCCCTATGATTCTTAATACTGTGTTGTTACCTAAATGATCCACAGCTGTTTTGTTTAGTGATAGTTGTTCATGAGTCCCTTGTTTGTCCTGAAGAGTTAAACTGCCTGCTGTTTTTCAGCAAAAACAGCCTTCAGGTTCCACAAATTCTTTGGTTTCTCAGAATTTTTGACTGTATGATTTTGAGATATATCTTTTCACCCTGAGGACAACTGAGGGACTCACATGCAACTATTACAGAAGGTTCAAATGCTCACCGATGTTCCAGAAGGAAAAACCATGCATTAAGAGCCATGGGGTAAAAACTTGTGTACATTTTTCTTATTTAGCCTAAATATCATTTTTTTTTTCATTTAGCACTGCCTTTCAGAGGCTACAGAAGATAGTTGCATGCTTCCCAGAAGACAAAATAAGTTAAATTTACCCTGATTTTGAAATGCAAAAAGTTTTCACCCTCAGATCTTAATGTGTGTTTTTCCTTCTGGAGCATCAGTGAGCATTTGAACCTTATGTAATCAAAATCATACAGTCATTGTTGGAAAGGGTTCAAATACACAAAAATGCTGGAAAACAAAAGAATTTGTGGGACTTGAAGGATTTTTTAGAAGAACAGCAGGCAGTTTAACTGTGCAGGACAAACAAGGGACTCATGAACAACTATCATTAAACAAACAAACAATTACTGTATTTTTGATCAAATAAAAGCAGCCTTGGTGAGCTTCGTTCAAAAATATTAGAAAATCAATAGTTGAAATAAATATTGAAAAGTTATTAACCCCAAACTTTACACAATTTTTTGTAACATTCAAAACATCAGCAGCATGTAAATTTTATAGCTTAGCTATTTAAAAAAAATGTTTTAAAGACAGGGCTGCACGTAAGTTTTCAGTCTGATTTTCATAAGACCACATAAGGAGCAAAAAATAAATAATTAATAGTAATATTAGTATTATTGTACTTTATTTAGTTAATTTTTAAAATAAAATATACAAAATAACAAAGTGTAATAATACAATTATATTTTAAAATAAAAAAATGATTATTGATTTTTCAACGCGGAAGTAAGCCGTTTCTGTGAATGTTCAAGACCTCCAGTTTATTAAGCTGCTGCTGTGGGCAAATAACAAGAAGAATAACCAAGGTAACGGTAAAACTGTCTGCACTACAAACCAGTGTTTATAATTAGGATAATTCATTAAAATAATATGGTAAGACACACCAGTTTGCAATATCAAGCAGCAAAATGAGCCATTTTGCACAGTTAAAAATAGCTGAATATAATTGAGACCATAAGCTAGACATTAAATTCACAAATAGCCGTGCCCGCTCTTATGGGGAAAAAACGGTGGATAGAGACTGTTTGATTCTGTCCATTGGTTTGTTTACATGAACCATCCAAATGAAGTGATTCACCAGAATGAATCAGACTTTCACCAGTATTGCATAAATTATGAGAGGACAGTTTAGGAGGAAACGTTTGATTATATTCTCACACAGTAAAGTACAACTTGTACTGTAATCTAATGTACCAATGTATACTAGTCAAGCTACTTGTTAAAAAGTTTCTTTTTTCATCTACTGAAAAATGTACAGGAGTTCTTTTAGTATCATTCCTACTTCCAGTTTCTACACCCCACACTGATCATGACAGTGCTTTTAGGAAGCCCCAGTGACCATCTTTCAGTCATCATAATGGACAGAAGCACTTTAGATGACCTCTTGCATACAGGGCACTGGGGGGGTGAACTAATTACAAGTTTAGCTCGGAAGCCCAACAGTAAATCATAAAGAAAATCCTGACAGGGAGAATAAAACCTTATTTCAGCGAACATATTACCTGTCAATCAGCGGCAGTGCAAGGAGTGGTTGGGAGCCAAAGCTCTGGAAAGGTTTAGATACTGACTGAAAGGCAGAGTGGAGGGAGGGGAGCGCTGCTTTGGCGGCGAGCCCTCACAAGCTTGTTTCTTACGTTTCGCAAAAGGAGTGAGTGAAACATTTGGATATCGCAGATGCACACCTGCACAGCAAAATGAGCGAATGCTCTGAAGAGAGGCCTGTGGCTATAAATCAGAGAGAGGGAGAGAAAGAGAGGTATAAGGAACGAGCGTTAGAAGGGCTGGTGAAAAGATGAGAGCGAAGAGGAGGGAAAAAAAACAAGGGGAAAATGAAAAGGGAACTAAAAGGTATAGAGAACGCAGGTGATAAAGAGACAATTAAAAGACAGAAAAGAGAGAGATACGCAGAGGGTCTGAGGCACATTAGAGAGACATAAAGACGCAGGGGGATAGACAGCCAAGCAACTCAGACTCATTTCAGCCGAGCCTGCCACATCTCTCATCTCTCAAAGGGAGGCACATTTCCTCAGGCTTGGAAAATGGTGCTGATGCAGAGAAGACTTGGAGAGTTGTTTAGTCAGGTAGAGGCCATGAAAATGTCTGAAAACTTCTCTCTCCCACAGCTCCTATCTGAAGTTTTCTGGTTCTGCTGCAAAAGACATCTCCTGCAGTTTTGTTTGTCTATAGTGATATTTTGAAGTTAAGCCCTGATTGAAGCTCATTTCCTGGTATTTATCCATCACAAATTTATTAATGCAGCAAGAAAGGAGCTGACCTAAACTTCAGCTATGATGCTAATTATTTTCAGATGTGATCATCACTGTGCCCTAACACTAACAGTTGAAACTGGTATATTAAAGTGAACAGGGCTGTAATTATGAATCTGAATTTTACCTTGAAAATGCAGTATTATAATTTGTGACCCTGAACCACAAAACCAGCCATAAGGGTCAATTTGTTTTAATTTGAGATTTATACATCATCTGAAAGCTGAATAAATACTGTATGCTTTTAATTGATGTATGGTTTGTTAGGATAGGAAAATATTTGGCAGAGATATATTTGAAAATCTGGAATCTGAGGGTAAAAAAAAGTCAAAATATTGAGAAAATCAACCTTAAAGTTGTCCAGATTAAATTCTTAGCAATGCATATTGCATTTTAAAACCTGACAAATTACAATAACTTAAACTGTTTGAGGAAACCAATAAATATGAGTACTCTAAACTCATCTACATTGAGTTAAAAGTACTCATATTTATTGGTTTTAAAACTTAAATAGTTTAAGGCAGTCGGTTTCCTCAAACGGTTTGAGTTACCGTAACTTGTCGGGTTTTACAGTGTACTAATCAAAAATTATGTTTTTATATATTTATGGTAGGAAATGTACAAAATTTCTTCATGGAACATGATCTTTACTTAAAGTGCTCCTATTATGCCAGTTTAAAGGTTGTTAATATTGTTTTATGAGTCTCCTAAAATGGGTTTACATGTATGCAAGGTCAAAAAACACTAGTTTTCTCCCAAAATAGATTTAATTTCACCTCATTTCTAAACGATTTATAAATGACTCGTGCAAAGCAGTTCGAAGAATCAGTCTCTCTAAACCCCTCCTTTCCGTGAGCCCTCACTGCTGTGATTGGTCAGAAGGCACAGTCCTTTATGATTGGTCCAGAGCCGTAGAGATGACTCTGGATTGGTCTACCACGGCGTGTACAGTGTGTGTTGGAAACAAAAAGCCCATTGCTATAACTGAATGACAGCCCTGGAGACTTGTCAATACATAGAAAAGATGGTATCGATTGTACCTTACCAATTCGAGTCGGAGTCTGATGATGAAACGTTTTAAGTGGCTGATCGACAAGAAAATGACACCGTGTCTACACCTAACTAGTTAGCACAGACTACCGTGGAAAGTGCTTGCAATTTGCTTATGTAAGTGATCCGGGCACATCTCTATGTTGTAAACTTCAACAAGGGATTACACTGTGTAAAGTCATGCGCCATCCTTTATCATTACTCCAACTAATAAGACAGTCAAGCTGCATCAATCCATACATTTTAGACAACAGTGGCCCCACAGCTGAACAACATAACTATAGAAGCATGAGTTAGCCAGTTAGCAAGACAACCGCAGCAAGACACAACATAACATACATAACTACGTATTTAGAACGATCGCTAGAAATCAATTTTTAATCATATTTACAGATAGAGGTTCAGAGGAGCAAGCCTCTGATAAACTGGCCACTGATCCATCTTTAAAGAGCAAACGTTTGGTGAATCCCATGTTGTGCTCCCCAAGTTTGTAAAAGCAGTCGTCAGTAAAATCAGGGAAAGACAAGATTGGAATTGTATTGCTAAGGTGTTGTTGAAAAATTGTGTTAACCACTGATTCTTTGTAGATTCGTCTTTTGGAAGTGATTATAAAACAAATGTACTCTCAAAACGTAAAATACAGTGTCTTCTCAACATGATGTTAACCACATGGAAATGTTACTGTGTTTGTGGGCGGGCAAGTTGTTCACAACGTAGAATGTGGGCGGACATTCTACAAATGTGTTACTTCGTGACGTGTGGCCGTAACAGAAAAAGATTCAAATTCCTAACGACTCGTTTCAGCAAAAGTGAACCGACTCTTTTTTTTTTTTTTTTGATACTTTATTTATTGTGCATTTTTGGCTTCACAACTTTGCAGGTAGTTTATGTTCACCTACAGCTACATGACACACCACATGAAAGGTAATTTCTGAAAAAGCATAATAGGAACACTTTAATAACCTAATGGTTTTAAAAGAAAATAATCGATAATAGATTTTTAATAGATAAGACATTTTGACCCATACAATGTATTTTTGGCTATTGCTACAAATAAGACTGGTTTTGTGGTCCAGGGTCACATTTGTGGTTGTAGCTGTTAAAACTGTTGTCAAATATCAAAAATTGCACATTAAATACTATTGTTAAAAGGTTTGGAGTTGGGAGGATTTTACTTTTGAGTCTCTTATGTTCACATAGGTTGCAAAAATACAGTAAAAGCAGCAATACTGTGAAAAATTATTATAATTATTGTATAATGTTTTTAATGAAAATAAATGTCATATATATATATATATATATATATATATATATATATATATATATATATAGATTATATATATCATATTCTCACATTAGTCAAATTCAGTCCTTGCTGAATAATAATAATAAAAAAAATTGTACCTAAACTTTTAAATGGTAGTCTCTATCTTCAAACGACCTCCTGATGAATCACATAAACAACATTATATACTATTAACTTTTTATTAATAGTTAATAGTTAAAAGAATAATGGTATTTATACTATTAACTTTGCCAACGACCTTGTGGAAGAGCTCCTTGTAATTGGATTTAGCTGATTTTTGGAATGACCCCTAATATCGGCCTCTTCCCATAGTGGCATTCACTAAAATGTAATTTGGAAATCACTCTATGCCATTTCAAATAAATGAAATAAAGAAAAAAGAACGTGGAGGGAAACAAAATAAAAAGGGCAAAAAGCAAAGATTCAAAAAGTAAATAAAATGGGCATTTTTAAGAGAATTTACAGGGAGATGGTAAAAGGAAAATGATTTGGTCAGAAAATACAGGGTTGTATTGGATAGACAAAAAAAGGAGGAGGAGGAAAATACTTTTTAAAGAGAAGCAAGTGTGGCAGTTCCTAATGCAGCTGTCAGTGCCGTGCTTGGGTTGCGGATACACGCCGTCAATGCCGCTCGGGATTCTACCGCTTTTAAATGAGCCGCAGCCAGGGGGAACGCCAGCCTGTCGCCCCGCGACGACACCAGCTATGATTCACCGTGCCATTAATCTCACAAGGGAAATCTGCCTGGTTTTGGTACCCCTTGCTCCCTCCCATCCTAACCTGAGATGTAGTCATAAACGTCTCCCTCCACTGATGGAGCTGAGATAGATTGACAGAAGGAGAGGGAGCCCCAGACTTCCAGGTAGAGTCAGGATGCAACAAGCAAAGATTTCAATATTGTTTAAGAATCTATAGGCTGTAATTCTCCTCATGTAGGAGAATTAAACTATTTTTTCGTTTCCGTCTTCACAGTCTAAAAGATTATGCAAAGGTTGTTATGTCACTCTTAAACTATCTGATCCAATTGAGTAACGTCTAGTGCATGCTGTTCAACAAAAGCCCAAGGTTGTTGTGGACAAGGCTATTTTAAATCAAGCAGAAAGGCACTGAATGCGTCATTCAATGAGTGCTGCTAAGAGGCTCTCGTTTCCACCTCGCTCGGTTGTATTACTTTCATCTGTTATAGCGCTGTTTTATAAACTGCACGCACCCTGATTTGCTCATTACGTATCTCTTTTTTAAGTGGGAGTTTGTTTCTTTGTGTTTAATGAATATACACCTGTGCACTGAATGGAGTTCCCATAGAAACTTTGAGAATATATCTAAATATAAAATCAGCTTTAAAAGAGGGCTTTTTGACACTGAATCAACACTTATGCACCCACCTATTCCTTCCTACACAGACATATCTATACAAATGAGCAGTAACATGTTTAGACACCACACAAACAACACAATTGCGTGGGGCCCCCACATAATGATTTCTACCGAGGAGATCCCCAGGGATTGCTTGCTTAGGGCCCCCAAAACTCTAAACATGCCCATGCAAATGAACACACTAAAACACAGATAATACTGAGATTAAAGTACACTTCCAGAAGAAAAATGTTCTCCAAGATGTTATCCAAGATGTTCATGTGTTTCTTTCTTCAGTCGTAAAGAAATTATGTTTCTTGAGGAAAACATTTCATGAATGTTCTTCATATAGTGGACTTCTATAGTGCCCGCGAGTTTGAACTTTCAAAATGCAGTTTAAATGCAGCTTCACAGGGCTCTAAACAATCCCAGCCGAGGAAGAAGGGTCTTTTCTAGCGAAACGACTGGTTATTTTCTAAAAAAAATTTAAATGTATATACTTTTCAACTTCAAATGCTCTGTGATCTGAATATATATTCCAGTTCAATACAGTTAGAGTAGGTCCAAAACTCCCATCTCAATTTCTCCTCCAACTCTAAAATTGTCCTACATCGCTGTTTCACCTTTTATTGTAAAGGGTGTTTGACCTTCTTTGCATGTTCACTTTGTAAACACTGGGTTGGTACTTCTGCAGCGATGTAGGATGATTTTGAAGTTGGAACCCAACTGTATAACCTAACTGTATTGAACCAGAATACACAGAGTTCCTGCAGGCTAGACAAGATGAGCATTGAAGGTTAAAAAGTATAAAAATTTAAAATTTTTAAAGAAAATAACCAATCGTTTCGCTAGATAAGACCCTTCTTCCTCATCTGGGATCGTTTAGACACCTTTGAAGCTGTATTTAAACTGCATTTTGGAAGTTTAAACTTGCAGGCACCATAGAAGTCCACAATATGGAGAACATTCATGAAATGTTCCTCAAGAAATATAATTTCTTTACGACTGAAGAAAGAAAGACGTGAACATCTTGGATGACAAGGAGCTGAGTAAATTATCTGTACATTTTTTTTTCTGGAAGTGATCTTCTTCTTTAATACCTATTTTGACAAAGGCTATATGAAACAGAAAAAAATAATGTTCCTGTTAAGCAATACATTTCCATATCCCCGTATAAAATAAACTCAGGGGGAAAATAGGAATCAGTTATTTGACCATTTCTTTGCTTTGGCTGGATGTTGCTATTTTGCCCCACAGGTGCTCTGCACCAACTTCTAAAATAAAAAACTGGTATTTCTTAAAGCGATAGTCCACCCAAAAATGAAAATTCTGTCATTAGTTACTCTTGTCTTTATAAACCCATACGACCTGGTACTCATGTGAACGTGCAGTGAAGACTGCTGTGAAAAACAAAACAAAACTAAATTGTTGAATAAAATCATTATTTTTGGTTTCTTTGTGCACAAAAAGTATTCTCATAGCTACATAACATACATACATAGCTGAACCACTAATGTCACATGGACTATTTTAACAATGTCCTTACTACCTTTCTGGGCCTTTGAACATGGTAGTTGCATTGCTGTCTATGTAGGGTCAAAAAGCTTTTGGATTTCATTAAAAATATCTTAACTTGTGTTCTGAAGATGAACGAAGGTCTTACAAGTTTGGAATGACATGAGGGTGAGTAATTACTGACTGAATTTTCATTTTTGGGTGAACTATCCCTTTAATAAATATTCCATATGTAGAAGTATAATTTTCTCCTACTAGCATTTGTCTAATCGAAAAGTTTCAAACGAAACATTGTATGAGTTTTACTTTCTATCCTATTAGTCTTTTGTAAAATCCTTTTAACTAACAAACACCAGGCCCTTAATGACACCATCTCTCAGGATGTTTCATCACTTGTTGGGGAATAACAGGCAAGTATTAGCAAAGGATTTGATGGTACCCTTATGTAAGCTAACTGTCAGTCCCCCACTGAGCAGTGGGTAACTTTTACTTTTTTGAGATGCATAAAGTGAACAGATTATTAAAGGAGCTGTATGCATACATTTTAAAGGGATAATTCACTTAAAAAAAGAAAAATATGTCATTAATTACTCATCCTCATGTAGTTCCAAACCTGAAAGACCTTTGTTTATCTTCAGAACACAAATGAAAATATTTTTTATTAAATCTGAGAGCTTTCTGAACCTGCATAGACAGCAATGCAACTGATATGTTCAAGGTCCAGAAAAGTAGTAAGGCATCAGTGGTTCAGCTGTAATGTTATGAAGATACAAGAATACTTTTTGTACACATAGTTGTGTTGCTGTCTATGCAGGGTCAGTAAGCTCTCAGAATAAAAAAAACAACAACTTAATTTATGTTCCGAAGATAAATGAAGGTCTTACAGGATTGGAATGACATGAGGGTGAATGATTTATAACATAATTTTCATTTCTGGGTGATCTATCCTTTTAAATACCATTTACACTGACAGAAATCCTATGTGAAGAAGTAAGCAACCCTAATTTTGAACTGGTGTAGAAAAACTCTAAACATAAATTTAAGTTTCCTACAAGGTTTGGTACTCAGCCATGTTCTTTCATTTATTTGATCTCTGCCTAATTTAATGGAACAAATTCAGCGAGGTTGATATTTTGCTAGCTTTTTGGAATTGGAAGTGTCCTGCACAGCTCCGGTGTGAGAGCTCATCATTTGTTGGGCGCCCATCATGTTTTGCATTAATGAGCTCCATTATGGCTACAGAAAAAGGGACCAAAATGCTCGGCGACAAAAGAGGGATGCTAATTCACAAGTGCGCACAGATGCTGTTTGCAAGCTGTAAACAATCTGTCAACTGGGAGGCGCATTTGAATGTTTGTTTCAATATTTAGCAAAGCTAGCCAGGAACAATGTACTAAATGAGAAAGACTTGAAAAGTGTTTGCTTTTACAGTGTGCTCTTACAGGTCTTTAAAATCAAATACACAATGACAGCGTTTGAACAAAACACGTATGGGTAATGTGTTTTCATTTCCTTATGCTGTCCATTAGGCGTTAATGTTTGCGGTAATGAGCGCTGGAGGCAAACCAAGCTCTGTCAAACAGCCTCCTCCTCCTCTCCCTCCTGTCATCCTCATGGTCTAAGCTGCATTAGAGCCCAGGCGTCCTCCTGCGGGCAGTGCCGGGGCCACTCGTGTCCTCGCCGAGGCAGGCCCCGGGATTGCTGGAATGTGGCAGGAGCTTCGGAGAACTCCCGTTGCTAGAACTCATCGTTTGAGGATATGCCGCTATAAGAGGCAGTATGATTCATTAAGCCCAGATCCAAGTACTGAGGGAATGGCATATGAACCTCCAGCACTTTTACCTCTGATATGCCCCCCTCCCATGTCCCTTTTCTCATTCTCCAGATGGGCCGCAGCTTTGCTTGCCAACCATTGCGGCACGTCAAGGAAGGAAAAAGAGAAAGAGACCATTAATGTCACTCAGCCTGGGAGACATGTAGATGCTTGGAACACGGAGCACTTAGATTCTCACTGCCTGACGTACGGAATGAGCTGAAAGCAAGCAAGATTACCAGAAGAAGAAATGAGAGAGAAAGAAAGCAAGCATGAGAGCAAAAAGATAGAGGGTGTGGTGTAAAAGATGAAAAAAGTGAACATAGAGAGAAGGTATGGAGAGAAATGCTTTGTGCAAGCCTATAGCACAAGATTCTTCTATTCTCTCTCTTTTCGCCATTGTGCCTGTGCTAGTTTCCTCTTTGTGCTTAAATCTGCCTGCAGGATTAGACAAGCCCTCTGCTTGGTCTTCAAAGCCAAGCTCAACTTTTTTCTTCCTACTTTCCTTCTTTCTTTTCTACTTAAGTTTCCTTGCCAAAGATGCTTAGTGGGGCTCTATCTAGTGGTCCTGTCCTACTGCGGAGTTTAACAAATCCTCACAAAAGTCCTTGCCCCAATATAGGAGAGAGGAAGAATGATAAACTGAGCAAAGCATGAGTAATCCCCTCACGAATTGAGACATTGTTACTCATCCTCTGACCACAAAATTGCCATTCGTGCACCGTAGGAAAGAACCAGACAAGACATTTTGAACTATTGCACTACATGTGGATTAGTTTTACGGATGCTTTGTAGTGCAACAAGCATTGTGTCATATTAAGACTGTTGTTTTATGAGACTTTCTATTTTCATTATCATTTGGAAATAAGGAAAATGCCACTGATCAAACTGGCTGACCTTTTATGTTTGGGAGAGCGTAATTATATATGAAAGTATAATTTTTAACATTTAGCTAATTTTCACATCAATTAGTTTTCCCTTCGACCACTAAAATTCAGTAGGCAAATATTACTGAAGCTATTCAAATTAAGCTTTTATTCATTCTAGTAGCTCTAATTTTGGGGCATCAAAACCAGCATAAACAGTTTGTAGAAAAATACAATAAGAGAAATTAATTAAAATAAACACAAATTCTAGCATTTAAAAAATTAGGTTACCAAGAGCCAAAGAACATTTAACCCTTGTGCGTAAAAAAAAAAAAAAAAAAAAAAAAGTTACACACAGGTGCAAAATGGACAAAAATGTCCATGTCCAAAAACTGTCATAAAAATATGATTTATTAATATTTTTTCCACTTTCACTGACGCCAATTTTTTAACCAGCATCTGTTCTATCCATAGGTACCAAACATTCATCAATTTTCAGAATTGTAACCCTTTAAATGCTGGTTTGTTTGCATGATGCCACAGTTTTTTTTTTTATGAAAAAAAAATGAAAAATAGTAGTAATTTCCATATACTAAATGCTAAGCAGATTTTTTTTCTTTGCTTATTAGATTCTTGGGTGTGTCAGTGAAGAACAACAACATTAATTTTGAGGCATTTATATTTTCATGTAGTGTTAGATTTTTAAAAAAATGTATATGCCAAATTTGAAAAATCTAGTAAAAAATTGTAAAAATTAAACATTTGAAGCCTTGCCAATAGAATGAATGCCTATTAGCAAATATTGCATCATTTTATATTCAAATGGCCCTGGGTTAAAAAAAAAAATGCAGTTTTAATGGGTTTCAATGTGGACATTTTTGTCCTTAAGGTCCTGAGTGAGAGTATTTTTTGTATGGAGGGTAAAATTGATTTTTTGAAGGAAATGCTGGTAAAATATTAAAATTTCAATAAAAATAAACACCTGAGCCAAACCATATGTAGTTGGCATTAACACAAGCACACTTCCCTGCTGAAAAAAACAGCATATGCTGGTTAGGTATGTTTTGGTGCTGGGATGCTGATTTTAGCTGGTTTATGCTGGTCCTTTGCTGGTTTATGCTGGTCATGTTGCTGGTCAAGGTGCTGTTTTTTTCAGCAGGGTTATAACAAAAAACAAAACTGAAATGGACAAAAATGTCCTTAAGGTCGCACAAGGGTTAAAACGAAATTTGAGTTTGTAAACAGAGCTCATGACATTTAGAAGAGCATTTTCAATCTCATACTCAAATGTTAAAATGTTTTAGTAGCTAGTTTTTTGTTCAAGCTATTGAAAGAGCAATTACATTTCTATTCTGAGCTATTAAAAACAAACAAAATACATGAGTGTTTACTTTAAAAAAAAAAACGTTGAAAATCATGAATTAGCCTAATCATAATTTTGGCATTTTTACAGTTGTTCTTAAAATGAGGCGAGCGCCCTCTAGGGTACAGCAGAGGTAATAAAAACATTATATACAGATTCATAAATGCTAAACGCGAATGTGTGTAGTTTTTTTTTATTTAATTTTTACATGTCTTCCTCACATGTTGTAGCCTGCTAGCACTTTGATAATAGTGCTTATAATAAACAAACAAACATTCACGCGTCAGATTCAAAAGTGGCATGGTTTTGACTGAACAACAGCTTTAATTTTCGTCTGTTTTTTACCCAAAGCAATCAAATGACTTGGAATATAGCACACGAATCAAATGGACTACAGTTATGGTACTTTATGTGGTTTTTGGAGCTTGACAGTTACAATCACCAAGTTCTCATCTCTCATACTTTTGTTTCACGGATGAAAAAGTCATATGAGTTTGGAGCGACATGAGGGTGAGTAAATGACAGGATTTTCATTCCCTTCATATTGCTTCTGCAAAACAGTAGCCTATCTCTTATTTATTTTGAGATATCGTACAGAGCTTTTTTTATAATTAAAATACTTTGTGTATATGGTTGCAGCACAAAGTCTATTGAAAGTAACAGACAGGCTGACAAAACTTTTAAATTATTCAGTGAAACAGTGAAAGCTAAAAGAACCCATGCAGTTTTAATTGTTTAGAATAAAATTGTTTAATTATTCTAAAAATAATATAACTGAAAGAATTTTTAGAAAACAAGTACTATTAATTTCTTCAGTGGAAGATATTCATATGGTGAATGCAGTCATGCCGCATGACTTTCTGCTTGGATTTCCTTAATGGATTTATCAGGGATTCTGTGGGGAGGAAGTTCATGATGTAAATTGACAGTAAAAAGCTGTCTGGTTGTGAAGAGCATTAATATTGTACTTCACAAATAGACAAGAGTGCCTCTAATTAACCCTCTACGGGTTGTCTTAATTCATTTACATAGATACGAAATGGCTATGATAGACTGTATTCCCTTGGTGAGCATACTTGCGCCTTTGAATCATATCAAGACACTTTCCTCTGGCTAAATGTTAGAGAGCACTCCAGCCCAGCGGTTCATAAATACCTTCTTAGTCTGACACATAAATACTGATTAGGAAAACACTCAAAAGACCTCCACTTGCAATCAAAAGATCTTTTGAAAGCAAAAGAGGAGGACATCAGATATTTTTATAGGCACAATTTCCTCCACAAAGTGTCATAGGCCAGAGAAAGATAAATAAGGTGGGGGCTGGACGTACTTGCAAGATTCACTACCACAAGCTGTTCTGTCATTTCCCCTATGGTACAACAGACACGACACTTTGTTACAAAGACAAACCTCACTTTCATCCATTTAATTGAGACATGCAATTACCAAGTACTTCTGAGAGCTCACACCTCCTTTAATGATATAAATTCTTCTTTTATGGATTATGCATGGTTTAGGTTCAGTAAACTCTGCTTTTAGTTTAGTGGATTTAAACGCTTCCTAATGCAAATATAAAAATACCGTGTTTTATTCCTGGCATTAACGGATTTCTTTCACATCGTGAGCCACTTAAGAGCATCAATTGATGCTGTGTGACCAGTGGAATCCTCCTGGCTGACATAGCCCTCACTTCAGAGCACACCTCTGAGATACTTTACTCTCGCTTAGCAAAGAGGCTTGTCATTTCGTTTATGCCAGCGTAGAGAGAGAGCGAGGGAGAGAGAGAGAGAGAAGATGCCTCCTCCGGTCTTCACTCTGACTGTGCCAAATAAGTGTTGATGTGCAGCTGGGCGAAGCAGGGCTGACAGTGCCCCACCGCTAATCCGGAGTTAGCGTTCGGATGGCTTCTCTCCCAGTGGAGGTAAATACCTGGGCGTGAGACTGAGATAAGAGCAGCAGCAGGTTTTAGCATCTTCTGCTGAAAAAGGTTTTTCCCTAATTATTTCCTTTTTTGGAGCATCGAAGGATGCAGTGCTCTGAATAAACTCACAGAACCGCAGGTACGGTCAGGAAGTGCTCACAACACGTAAACATGCGTACACTGACAACGTTAAGGTACAACAAAGGTGTTCGAAGATAAATACACTCAGCTTTGTGTAAATTGAAGGTTTTAGTTAATATTTCTTGAAAACTAATTGGATCCTGCCAGCCTTGCTAGCCTAGGTGTATTAAAATTTGCAATTGAACAAACTGTGTGTGCTTTGTAAATAATTTATGTGTGTCTTCTAAGAATTATTGCTCAAATGGCCATGAAAAATGCTGTGCTGATAGTTTGGATACACCCATATTTAAAAGAAGAGTTTGCATTTGTGGCTAAAATGTTGGCCTCTTTCTAAATATTACAGTTTAAATGATTTATATAGTGTGTATAGATCTGTATGCAACTTTTCAAAAGTTGCATCTGTATGATTTTTAAAGGGATAGCTCACCCAAAATTGAAAATTATGTTAATTATTAATTACTCACCCTCATGTCGTTCCAAACCTCTAAGGCTTTCGTTTTCTCGTGAACACACACCGAAGACTGCATAGAAAGTATTCTCGTAGCTTCATAAAATTAATGTTGAATGTCACATGGACTATTTTATTTACATCCTTACTAACTTCCTGGGTCTATGGAGGGTCAGAAAAAAAATTATCTTTCAGATTATATCAAAAATATCTTAATTTGTGTTTGGAAGATGAATGAAGGTCTTACGGTTTGAAACGACATGAGGGTGAGTAATTAATGACAGAATTTTCATTTTTGGGTGAACTATTCATTTAATGTTTGTCTCTTCTGCTGACCAAGGCTGCATTTATTTGATGAAAAATGTGTATAAAAGCAGGAATATTGTGAACTATTCTAATAATTTACACTGCTTTCTAGTAAAATGTAATTTATTCCTGCGATGGCAAAGTTGAATTTTCAGCAGCTATTTGTCTTCATTGGAGTCATTCTAATATGCTGATGTGGTACTTATAGTGGTGATCCCCTGCTGATTTTGAAAGTTTGTCCACGGACAAAGAAATGATCAGTCTATAATTTTAATAGTAGGTTTATTTGAACAGTGAGAGACAGAATAACAACAAAAAATCCATAAAGATGCATTTTAAAAAAAGTTATATATTGATTTGCATTTTAATCAGTGAAAAAAGTATTTGACCCCTTTGCAAAAAATGACTTAGTACTTGGTCAGTACAAGATTTTTTTTTTTTTGTAGTTGGCCACCAGGTTTGCACACATCTCAGAAGGGATTTTGTTCCACTCCTCTTTGCAGATCCTCTCCAAGTTATTAAGGTTTTGAGGCTGACATTTGGCAACTCGAACCTTCAGCTCCCTAAACAGATTTTCTATGGCAGGGATCATCAAATCTGGACCTCGAGATCCATTTTCCTGCAGAGTTTAGCTCTTACCCTAATCAAACACACCTGAGCATGCTAATCAAGGTCTTCAGGATCATTAGAGAATAACAGGTAGGTGAGTGTGATCAGGGTTGGAGCTAAACTCTGCAGCCCATTGGACCTCCAGGGTAAGATTTGGGGAACCCTGTTCTATGGGAGTCTGGAGACTGGCTAGACCACTCCAAGACCTTAATGTGCTTCTTCTTGAGCCACTTCTTGTTGCCTTGGCCGTTGCCTTGGTCATTGTCATGCTGGAATACCCATCCATGACCCATTTTCAATGAGGGAAGGAGGTTCTCATCCAAGATTTGATGGTACATGGCCCCGTCCATCGTCCCTTTGATGCGGTGAAGTTGTCCTGTCCCCTTAGCAGAAAAACAATCCCAAAATATAATGTTTCCACCTCCATTTTGACGGCCTATGTATGTTCCTAATTGTTTTCTTGGTAGCCTCGCGTAGCCAGACCTTCAAACTGATGGCTGAAGGTCTGGAATTCATGGCAGCTTTCATTGGCCAAGTCCCGCCCATAAGGACGTTTGACTGACATGTCAAACAACCAATCACAGTTCGTTTCATTCAGCGTCACATTTCGGGGCGTGGAAATGCCCCCACAACAACAGACTGGTGTGCAACAAGTCAGTCACTGAAATAACCAGCATTGAAAGTTTGCAGTAAGTCAGTAATTTGTTCGCGAACGTCACAAATGTGTATAACAACAATGGTGTCTGCATAAGCACATTTTAGCAAAACGCCGAGTAAATCAGTCTGCGCTTTGTTTGCCGGCGGACCGAAAAAAAACGCGACACTCGCGTCTCCTTGAAATCCGGTCAAATTCAACTAATCAGATGACGACTTCGACATTCCTGAAGTGTTTCCAGTTAAGTGCACCATATGCATCAGACGTTTAGCCAACGTTCCGTTGGCGTGACGTCTGAGGCTGAGACTATTTTCTTGGTGACTATGGTCCCAGCTGCCTTGAGATAATTGACTAGATCCTCTGGTGTAGTTCTGGTCTGATTCCTCACCATTCTCATGATCATTGAAACTCCATGAGGTGAGATCTTGCATGGAGCCCCAGACAGAGGGAGGCTGACGGTTATTTTGTGTTTCTTCCATTTGCAAATAATCACACCAACTGTTGTCCCTCTTTCACCAAGCTGCTTGACGATGGTCTTGTAGCCCATTCTAGCCTCGTGTAGGTCTTCAATCTTATCCCTGACATCCTTGAAAAGCTCTTTGGTCTTGGCCATGGTGGAGAGTTTGGAATCTGATTGATTGATTGCTTCTGTGGACAGGTGTCTTTTATACAGGTAACAAGCTGAGATTAGGAGCACTCCCTTTAAGAGAGTGCTCCTAATCTTAATAAACTTAATACCTGTATAAAAGACACCTGGGAGCCAGAAATCTTGCTGATTGATAGGGGATCAAATACTTATTTCACTCATTAAAATGCAAATCAATTTATAACTTTTTTGAAATGCGTTTTTCTGGATTTTCTTTTGTAATTCTGTCTCTCACTGTTCAAATAAACCTACCATTAAAATGATAGATTATTATTATTTTATGTCAGTGGGCAAATGTACAAAATCAGCAGGTGATCAAAGAATTATTTTCCCCACTTTTAATCAAATTAATCATCCTTGCATGCATCTATTTTTTCTTCTTCTCTTTTAACATTACTTCAAGCTTTTAAATGGAAAAATGAAAAATAGTTTGCATTTCAAACATTATTATATAATTGTTGTTTGCTATTTACCCAAAGCAATTTACGGTAAAATTACAATGATACTCCTTGACTCCAAGGTACACAACATCCAAACGGCAAAGCAAACAACCATTATCTTACACAACAGAATTCACCTTGCATAGTTAAGCCATAACTAAACAAAATAACCTAAAAAAAACAATGGAAGTGCTTCCAACCTCTCAGAACAATTGCTCAGTGGAACTGAATGGTCCACATTATTTTACATTTTCTAAGTATTTTGATCTTTTTGCACCCTCAGATTCCAGATTTTCAAATAGTTGGCTAGAATCTTGTATCTTGGCCAAATATTGTCCTATCCTAACAAACCATACATGAATGGAAAGCTTATTTATTCAACTTCCAATTACAAAAATGGACCCTTATGACTGGTTTTGTGGTCCAGGGTCACATATATGTTTATCAATTTACTTAGTTTTAAAATCTTGTGTTGCACCAGTAAGGGTTTTACGAAATCTTGATTTGTCCCTTGTGGTTGGGGTATTTACACTGTGCTGTAGCTTAATTCCACTGCATTGTGAACTTTTCTTTGCTTTGTAAATGTTGTTGACCTGTGGGCCTTCATATGAACCAATTTCATACAAAACTGGTGTGAAACAAAGAAAAATATAACCTGAATCAACAAATGACAAAGAAGAAAAAGCCATCGAATTAGGTACTGTACCAGATTACCCACAACCCACAAAACAGACATTTTTTGCAGATGCTATGAGTGATCACATTTTTATACACACAAATCTTAAAACAGAGCCTTAATGTCACATGTATGTTACATGTTCCCAAATGTCAAAGACTACAGCAGATTACATGCTTTCTTTTATGTCCTTTATCTTCTCAATTTTAACACCATGCGTGGAGGTTACCATTCACCACTTTACTTCCAGGTTCAAAGAAGCAGTTAATTCTAGTCTGTTCAATTATAGATATGCCCTGTAGATAAACCATTTTCAAACGTGTCTGTAGGGCTCTATTATGACTTCACAATTGTCTAAAATACACCCACCTCTGCCTCATCTCACCTATGAGCTGTTGTGTGAGAACTGCAGAGCTGTCAGACGCTTGATATTTTTCTTTTGGGGCCTGTTTGTCAGAAGAGCATCTCTTGTTATTTGGGAAATGTTTGAAATGAGAGAAGGCTGTAGACACAGATTATAAATGAAAACACTTATTGAACTCTGCATGCAATCCGTCACGAGGCACTGACAGCCAGAGGTAAGCACTAAAGTGACGTTTAAATCAAAGACTGTTGCACTGGGGCTAAAGTATCAGACTTCTATCTGATCCTAATCTCAGGTTATAAGGTGTTGTCTTGAGAGAGAGAGAGACAGAGAGAGAGAGAAAGTGTATAGGCATAAATAGAAGCTACATCCGCCATACAGGTGACAGTAAACAAAGCCACTGGTTAATGAGCTTTATCATATTTAGGGCCCTATGATTTCCTAATGCGAAAAACTCAGACAATATCATGGAATCTGATGATAAAAATCGAATTGGTTGCATAACACGGATTGTCACGGATAAATAGTAAGTCTCTGACCAAGACTAGTATCTGTGAATATTAAATATGAAACCTGTGTGTTTCTGTGTAAATGAGTGACACGGTTTTGTCTACTACTTATACCTAAGCATGCGTGATGCTCACAGTGTTTTTAGCATCTCCTTTCTCACTATATGGCTTCATTCACAATGTCAGTGTTTGGTATTGACAAACGCATTTACTTAAGTCTGAGTCTTGAAAAGTCCTGTTCACACAGCAGCTTACAGGAGTTTGAATACTGTCTGTATGAACATGCCAAGCTTTTGACAAGCCTGTACTCTATTTGTAACTATCACCTGTAACCAACAGTGACTAAAGTGAATATCAAAGATGGTGATGTCCAAAACTGCCTAGTCTTACCAAATTGTACATAACAAAAGATCAACTGAGGTTCAGTTTCATTTGCCAAATCTTAATTAACTCACAACAGCTTTTATACCTCAGCAAGGAGTGGAGCACATGAGTTGCGCTCAAACCACAAAACTGTCTGGAGCAGCTCTGGAGGACAGTGACTGGATCTAAGCCATCAGACACTCAGCTCTGTAAGTTACTGAAACCACACATGAAAACCTGCTAAATGCTAGACGTGTATATGCAACGCAGAGTGACTCTCCTGCACTGTATAACGCACACTTTGTTAAAAAACAGTTGTGAGTCCTGAACTTGGTTACAGAATGCAGCTGTCACTCCAGTATATAACTGAACTGTGTGTGAACACACATAACTGTATTAATTACTCAAATACAGGACTGACAAACATATTCTGCTGCTGTGTAACCATGGCCTATGAAGACACTCCAGGGTCATTCCTGGGATTCGATGCCTTTTGTGTCCCCAGGAAAGATCCCCAGATGATGTTATTGCCTTAGAATGTTCAACAACATCAGTTTTAAAGTTTTCTTTGACATGAATAACACCTTTTGAACTTTAATGCCTCGTTCAGACTGTCAGCGCAAATTTTGTCCATATATCTGGAAAGAATCTGATTTGAACAACTGACTGTCCACATAGCGTATCACAATTGTTCATATCCGATTTGTGTGTTCATAAGCGCTCTTTCGATTCATGGAATGTGCGTTGGTTTCTATGGCAATGCCATTGAATTTTTATGCCAATGCTAAAATCAACAAAAACAGCGATATAGATGCTGTCTTGCGATATGACAACGTTGCCGTCATGCTGGATTGTATTCGTCTTCTAAAGCAGCGGCAAAAACGCAGGAAGCTGGAACGTGCAACTTTATTCTGTGCTGCCATCTACGTTGGTTTCTAAACTCAAAGAGGTGCGTATACTAGCTGTATATTGTCTTTTCCCGCTTGACTTACAGTTCGCAACAACACAAGCTTGTTTCTGCAAAGACGTTTATGATGTTTTCCACAAAAACATCTGACGTGTTTATGTTTTATGTGGCGTGAAAACGTGAAAAAGCCTCGCCAAATTCGAACTGAAAAACGGATTTCCAAGAATCCAATTTGAATAGGATTCCAAAACCACATACG